>NW_026647306.1:0-64167 GCF_950295315.1 Erinaceus europaeus | reverse complement strand
TTCACAAGTGGTGAAGCAGATATGCAGGTGTCTTTCTCTCCCGTCTGTCTTCACCTCCTCTCTCCATTTCTCTCTGTCCTATCCAACAACGACATCAATAACAACAATAATAACTACAACAATAAAACAACAAGAGCAACAAAAGGGAATAAGTAAATAAATATAAAAATATTTTTTAAAAAATAAAATAAATAAATTCATTAACAAACAAGTGTCCTCAGTTGTCGGTATGCTTCTAATTCTGCTTCTAAAAACCCCTTCTGTTTCATTTGGTTTAATCCCTCCTGTTTAACACTATTCTACTTACATAACTAAGCACCAGCATGCCTGCATGGCATTGGTTTAATCCCCACTGGTTCATGATATCTTTTTGCTCCGCCGCCTCTTGTAGTACACCCTGATTTGCATCAGTCACTTTTCACACCACCCTCTCTGCCTCACATCCTGTTTCCACCCTACTTGGCGAGTATATATAGGATTGTGTTTTTAGTTTAGTTTAGTTTTTAGTTTAGTTTTAGCATAGCTTGGTTTAAATTGTGCTGCGTTCCGCATGAATAAAGAGATACTGCGTACAGCTCAGCCATGAGTCCCTGGTCGTCTGTTGCCCGCCCGTGAAGCCAGCCCGGCACTCAGTTTTGTGAGCCATTCTCAAAAATTAATCAAGGCTGAGGAGGAAGTCAAGGAAACCTTGAGTCTATACCTGGTTGGTCAAAAAGTACAACTGCCGGGAGTCAGGCTGTAGCACAGCGGGTTAAGCGCATGTGGCGCAAAGCGCAAGAAACTAGAGTAAGGATCCCGGTTTGAGCCCCCAGCTCCCCACCTGCAGGGTAGTCGCTTCACAAGCGGTGAAGCAGGTCTGCAGGTGTCTATCTTCCTCTCCCCCTATCTGTCTTCCCCTCCTCTCTCCATTTCTCTCTGTCCTATCCAACAACAATGACAACAAAAATAACTACAACAATAAAAAAAACAAGGGCAACAAAAATGAATAAATAAATATTAAAAAAAAAAAAAGTACAGCTCCCAACTGGCTACTAAATAAGGAAAGTTTTGGGGAGGTCAAATCTTTAACCTTTAATAATGAGTCTATCTCTGAGTAGATAAGAATCTGAATTGAGTGGAATTCTCAAACATATGTAAAATGCCATAGAGCTAAGCAGGACAGTCTGCAAATCAATGTACCAGAGCTCACACCTCTTGAGAAGGGCAAAACCTGAGATAGTGCTATTTATCTTCTATTAATAACTATTGCTGACTCTCCTCTGGAAAACCTCTTACATTCAAAATGCTCAAGAAAGCATCATGAGTGGTGAAGTGGTGCTGCAGGTGTCTTTCTACCTCTCCTTTTCCCTTCTAGATTTCTCTTTGGACTCTATCCAAATCTGATAAAAATATTTAAAAAAAAAAAAAAAACAATAAACAAGTGGAAAAGTAGATGTGGTCCAATGCTCTATGATGAAGAGTTAACTGGCATTTTTTTTGTCATGTCATTGTAACATAATTTGAAGAAATGTGAACTTGTACTCCTAAAATGTATATCATGCTACAAATCAGTGTTATCTTAATAAATAAATATATATATATACCTAGTAAGATTCCAAATACGCTTATAAGAAATCTAAGAGACATATTGAAAAATTAAGATACTTTTTATAGCATATAAAGATGTATACACTTTTTTTAGAAGATAATTGACATTATACATCTCAGAGTCAAATCAATAGCCCTATCTTCTGAGTCACTTATCTATAGCTAGGTGTGTATTTGGAAAAATTAAGAATATATAAAAAAATGTTTAAGGGCTGATAAAATAGCCCATTTGGATAGTGTGCTGCCTTGCCAAGTATGCAATGCAGGTTCAAACCCAGGCCCCACTGCATTAAAAAAAAAAAGGGAGGGAGGGAGAAGGAAAGGAAGGAACGTGAACAAAATGGTTTATCACAGCATTATTTGTGATAATGAAAAAGAATTAACCAAGCAAAAATGTCAATAACAGTAAGTTTAAATAAACTGCTTTGTCTTTGTATTCTGTGATTATTCTACTATGCTTTGGCATTAACATGCTTATAATATAATTTTTTAAATGCCAGAAAATCATGCCAATTCTTCATACAGTATAACCTGGAAAATATAAAAATAGATAAATGAATAAATTATAAGATGTATATACAAAACTGGAATATTAAATTTGATGCGATCTTTCCTGACAAAAGAAAATATTTGGGGTCATTTAAAAGACAGCTAGAAGTTTATCTGGTACTAAACCCTGATACTATATACTGCTGTTATTCTATTTTTGGAAAGTTAATGAAATATATGCATTTTCTTATGTGTTGAAGCTCTACCCTCTTCCTTTTAGTTTGATGCTGGCTATTTAAGCAATAATGGAATTATCAGACTGCAGAGATCTCATATGTCCATATTGACTATATATAAACTCCACAACAAACCTGTCCCTAAATATTTCTGTAGATTATGTCTTGACAGGTGACAGTTTACAAAAAGTTTGTTTAGCTAGACACTAAAATACAATAGACAACAAAAGACACAGTACTTGTCTTCAAGGAACTCGCACACCGGTCAAGTAAACAGATAAACAGATAAACAGATAATCTAATCGCTCAGCAAATGCATAAAACACTGTGGATGGCAAGACCAGAAGTCTAAAAAGAAGCAGCATTTGAAGAAATTACTAAAAGAAATAACTTTTTAAGATGTCAGTAAGGAAGTAGGAGAATGGTTCAGAAGAGAAAGGCAAGTTTGACATAGTACAGAGGCCCTAGCTGGTCAACCAACCTTCTTAAGGCAAGAGGATCAGGTGTGATGTGGTGAGGATGAGAGGGAGGGGGCAGGAGGTCAGCCACAGATAATAAATGAGACTGAAACAATCGGAACCTCATATGGCAAGCCCAGGGGTCTGAATTTTAACACATAGCCAGTGGCAAATATCTGAGAAATTGTACACAGTGATGTGGCCACTTGACAATTTTAAAGATGGCAGGAAAGAAGAACTAGATGGAAGGGAAACCTCAAGCTGAGTGCCTAAGGAAATAAAAATGGCCTGAACACAGGACATGAAGATAAAGAAATGAAAGGAAGTTGTTAAGACATAGAGTTGGGGGCCAAGTAACTGAAGAATAGAAACCCCTTGCCCCTCTTCCCAGGGCTCTCTCCTACCCTCAGTCTGTTCTCTGATGGGAGTGCACCTCCACTGAATGTTTTTCCCTGACAACCCAAATAGATGCATCTTCTCACCCTGCTTATTTTTCTTCACAGCATTTAGGAAAACAAACAAAAAAAAAACTTGCCAAAAATGTAGACATTTGTCTCTCCTTCCCTAATGAAAGCTCCGTGAAGGCAGGTGCCACCTTGTCTGTTTCATGACTAGATTCCAAAACTTAGACAGGGCCTGGCAAAAAGAAAAAACTCAGACAATATCTGTTGGACAAATTAATGATTAGATGGCAAAAGATGAGGCAAAAAAAGGAAGGCAAAGAGACAGGAGACTCAGATTTGTGCTTTGAGTACTTAATTATAAAGTGTGAAGTTATAAATTAAAGTCAGTAATAGAGGGGTGTGGGAGTTGAAACAAAGTTTTTTATTTTTTTAGTTCTATAGTACTGTATCTGTCCAAGCACTACTTTATGACGGGCCAGGTGCACCTGGTTAAGCGCACACATTACAGTGCACAAGGACCCAGGTTTAAGCACCTGGTCCCCACCTACAGGAGAATGTTTCACAAGTGGTGAAGCAGGGCTGCATGTGTCTCTCTGCCTCTTTCCCTCTCTATCTCTCCTACTTCTCTCAATTTCTCTCTGTCTCTATTCAATAATAAATAAGTAAATAATAAAAAAGAAGAGAAAGAAATTTAAAAAAAAAAATGAAAATGAAAATGAAAAAGTTAAGGACCAAATGGTAGCACATCTAATAGTGTGCACATGTTACCATGCACAAGGACGCGGCTTCAAGCCTCCAGTATCCAGCTGCTAGGGGGAAGCTTCGCAAGCAGTGAAACAGTGGTTGCTGCCAGTGTCTTTCTTTCTTTCTCCCTCTCTATGTCCCACTTCCATCTCGATATCTCTTCATTTCTACCAAATAAATAAATAAATAAATAAATATAAACCTTTTATGTTAAAAAGGAAATAAGAAGAACTTATGGAGGGAGTGGAAGAGATGGCTCGTCAGGTAGGGAGTGTTTAGGAGAGAGCCCTGAAAGACAGGCCAGGGGCTTCCAAATGAAAAGGGCACTGGCAATGGTCTGTAATGTTCTTCCCTTCCTCTATCGGGAAAGGAAAAATAGCTTAGAGCAGTAAGACTGAATTATGTCTGAGGCCCTGGCTCCCGTCTACAAAAAAATAAAGAAGCAAATGAAATCCCTTAAGAAAAAAAAAAACAAAAGCTCCTGGAGGATCTAGAATACTGCACAACTGTGCAGAGCCAAGTAGGTTACAGACAGGATGGCATTTCCTCCCCCACTTAATCATTAGTAGCTCTGTTTTAGCTTATGAAGAAATGGGGAGTGACCACCCCTCCCAAGGTGACACCATGAGAAAATGGTAGAAGCAAAGGTAAAATCTAGATCTCCTGATCCCCACCCAGTTCCTTGTCGCATGACTTGAAATAAACAAAGTTCAATTCCCAACATTTCTTGCATACTTGAAAAACACTGTTGGGATTCCCCTCATCTTTCTCTTCAGGAGGCTTTTTTATCCCTGAATTCCAATTTTTCCACAAGAAATGATGGTGCTTATTCCTATATTTTTCTATCTCTATTGCTGAGACTTGATCACAGGCAATTATACTTGTATTTGAACTTCTCTACCACAAGGGGGGAAACATTCTTATCTGAATTCATCATATCCCACCAATATCACCCCTTGGGTGGTTACTATAAGTCTCAATTCCTGCTTAACAAATAACATAAACTCACCTCTCTACAACATGACATTAAGGCCAAAGTAAATGTTTCATTCTGTCAGCTAACCCCAGGTACTGGCATCTAATCTCTTAAACCAATGACTGAAACCTAATAGAATATGCAAGACAAGTCTGAGAGTTTAACTGGCAGAACTGCTCAGATCTACACAGTGCTATTTGAAACTCAGACCACATGAGACAACAGTTCACTTTCTTTTGCCATGGCAAGGGATTCAACCTCTTGCCCCTGTGAAAGCCATCTGAATATATTTAACCAAAAGGAACAGAGAGAAAGACAGAAAGAGAGAGTAAGGGAAAAGAGAGGGAAACTTCCTTTCTCCCAATTGAAGATATATTCAGCACTCTGATTTTTTATGCACATTTGATCATGCCATTGACAGCCTTGGAAGTTAAGTAATATGGACTGCTGCACAGAGGTTTCAAACCTTGATGGAAACCAATGGCAGGCTCCTTTTGACAGTCAAATAATGACAAGCATGTTGCAGGCCAATGCCCGTCATTCACCAACATCTCCAACCTGCTCCAACTGCTGCACAACGACTAAGTGGAGGGTCAGAGGTTAAGCTCCAAAAAGCCAGCAATGAAGGGCAACTGTCATGCACCACTGACTATTGTGAAGTAGCAAGGAGTGGCTGTCTCCTCCAGAACATGCAAAACGTTCTCATTCTGTCCAGGCACAGACACATCTGAGGGTCTTAAATGAGACCATTGCCAATTCATGAAGCTCCAAACTGACAGCATGCCATTCAAACTGTCTTCGATTTGACTTTTTTTTTCCTATTTCAAATCAGAAATGCATGCAAAGTATACAGTTAAGCATAACTCTTCAGCCATGGTTTTAAGCATGCTATGCTTTTAGACACATACACAGCCACAGACACATACACATTCTCAGATCCAAAAAAAAAAAAAAAGAAGGGGTGAAGAAAATGAATGCAAAACTAATTTATTCTTCTTTAGGGAGTTCCTAATAAAGTATATAATTCAAAACAGCACAGAAGAGCCCGGCTGTCAGTTTTCTCTGCAAGTTCACAGTGTCTACAAAAGAAAATGACTTTAGAAATTAATTATTTCATTCTAATATTGCCATACTACTAGGAAAGCACAAAATATAAATGTATAGCTACATAATTTGATTTCATGAAAGTAACAGAATTTTAAGTAAGTAGTAATTTGTCAACACACTCTGTTTCTGCCATATATATATATATATATATATATATATATATATATATATATTAGGTTTACATTTATTATTTTTTGTGCTCCTTAAAATTCCAACTTGTTTAAGTCTTTTTAAGAATATGGTGTGGGGATGGCATACCTTGTTGGGCACACATACTATAGTGCCCAACGACGCAGATTCGAGTCCCTGGTCCCCTCCGGCAGGTAGAAGCTTCACAAGTGGTGAAGCAGGGCTGCAGGTGTCTCTCTGTCTCTGTCCCTATCACCTCCTCCCCTCTCAATTTCTAGCTATCTCCATCCAATAAATTAAGACACTTAAAAAAAGAATATAGTTCATAACTGACTCAGAATTTAGCTTATGATACAAACATACCCTTCAGTAATTCCAAACTGAAACTCTTGTAGCTTTATAAGATGTTTTTCTATTTTTTTTTTAAGACTTACGTATGCACCATTCTGGCATATGCAGTGTTGAGGATTCAACTTCAAAACTTGTTCTTACAAGTCCTGAACTTACAAGTCTTATAAGTCTTGCTACTGCACAACCTCCCCAAGCCATCTATTTTCATATACTGCAATTTTGACATACTGAAATTTTAAATACTGCAATCATCTTATTCATGTCCATGTATTATATATTATCAAGGAAATTTTTTTAACCAAAAAACTTTTAGCTCTGGTTTATGGTGGTGCAGGGGATTAAACCTAGAACCTCAGAACCTGAGGCATGAGATTTTGTTTGCATAACCATTAAGGTTATCTCTCCTGTCCAAAATTCTCTTTTGTTTTTATGAAAAAGAGATGTACCATTTTATGTATCAGTCTTATTATTATCACTATAAGTGATTGTCCAGACTACAAGAATTAAGCTTGGACAGGAATTGTTCATGATAGGATATCTATCCACAAACAGAAACCATGTAGTTCAATCAGAAGCATCCTTTAGAGGTGTAAAGGTAAAAAATGAATCTTATAAAAACATGTCGGTTTGAATGCACCTGCTTGATCATGCACATGACCTATGTTCAAGGCCAACCCCCGCTGAACTGGGGGAAGTTTCAGTACTGTGTGCTCCATCTATCTGTCTAACTAGAAAAGTTGTCTCAAACGGTGAAGCCCTGGAAGCAACTAAAAAGGATATTGAATCTATGTCAATTGTAGCACTAAAGCCACATTAAAACTCTTGGTAATTGTCAATATTCTTTCTTAAATCTAGGAAAAGGAGACAACTTGTAAGTTATAAAGATCTAAGATATCCAGGAGGCATGGCCATGGAGTAAGAGTGGACAGTACAGAATCTCCCCCAAAACAACAAATAACTACAACTATCGATATTAACAAACCTCAACAACTACAGTTGAGACATCTGCAGAAGCACTCCACCCTTAAGTGGGTGCTCAAGTGCATGGTCGGGATAAGAAAGGGTGCAGTGTGAGATTGAAACCAAACACAAAGAGGTTAAGAGCTCCAGCACAGTACAACACCATTTTCCATCCACCTGCAGTGAAGGACACAGGACATTTCTGACAAAAGCAGTATGTTCTATCACCAAACTAAGGCAGACATACATAAAGGAAATTCACTGCAGCTGGCAGGCAAATGGTAAATTGAGCCCTGCTTTTCTGAACACCACAGTGGCCAAGCAGCAAACCCCTGAGGCTTGATTTCAGACTGAAAGCATACAGAGACACCATATATACACACCACACAGCTCAAGGAAATAACAAGAAACATAACCCAATCACCCAACTCCCAACTCCTAGCATAGGAACAAAGTAAAACTCAGTGATCACAACAATAGCATCACCTGCTGGCCAGCAATAAACAGCTCAATAAATGTGTAAACAAACAAAAAAAAAATACTACAAAAAAAGACAATACTGCAAAAACAAACTTAAAAATATGAAAAAAAATCTCTGCAACCCTGTAGATCTGAGCTTACATTCTGTGGTCATGAGTAGGAATATTTCAAGTTGCACCAATTTTAGGTCCCATCTTACCCACGTGGAACATAGAATATGTTGTTCAGCCTCCCTTTTGTGGATGGAACATTCTCTACCATAGTTGATTCAAGTTGAAGGCAAGGTCCTACAGGGGCCCACAAAGGGGTCTATTTTGTTGTTCCTGATAAGGATGACCAGTAACAATGGAGAGAGGGATTTATTCGAGGTCTAGGCCCATCATGTCTGCTTGGGAATCTCAGGACTCCCGAATAGGGCCTCAGCTGATGGGGTAGCCTGGTAGTGACTAAAGAGTCATCCTTAAAGTATGCCAGTCTCTTGACTTTATTCAGCTTTTGCAGTCCTTACTTTGATAAGGTTAGCTTTGGAGTGACTGAGGGAAGTGTAATAGGAAACAGGTGAGGAGGGTATCTAAGTCTAAATAGGGACTATTTCATTATGAACTTTATGGTGTCTTTTTAGGTCTTTTCTATTTGCTTGCTGCATATACTGACTCACTGCAGACTATTGTGCACTTCTGCTTTCAGGTATATATTTTGCCCTAATTTATGGATACATGTGAACATATGCCCTATCTCATGGGACCTGGTCTATATCTAGGTTTTGGGTCTTTGTTAGGGAGTGAACCACCAGTAGTGAGGCTGAAGGGTTGGCATTCCATGCCTGATGTCTCTAGACACAATCTAAAGTGAAGAATACTGAGGTGGTACTCATTGCGTTGATTAGGTTAGGATCAGCAGATGCAATATCATTTGGTATGAATTGAAAGAAGCATACAGGAAAGTGAGCCCCACCCTCGAGGTTCCAGGACTGGGGGAAATACAGGCTCTATAGAGGAAGTGGGAGGTTCCTGGTGTCTTAGGGTTTAAGAAGACAATAGATAGTTATTGCTATAATCAAATTATTTGGCAACTGGATTAATTTTGAAAATCCCAGTTAGGATGTACTGTATCATACACATCACCACCATAATTTATGTCCTTTGACATTATTTGTAGATAGCTATGTCTTATAAAGTAATACCACCAGTTGAAATAGAAAGACTCTAAGAAATTGCATAGAGGGACTATCAGAGAAAAAATACAGAAAGCTCATTATAAGAACTCTCCAAGAATCTAAGCATAGTATGGAGTAGCACATTCAAGAGTTAAAAGAATATTTCACAAAGGAGTTAGGAAACAAAAGCAAAGCTTCAAACAGAGCTCTCTTAAAAAATTAGAAAACATGAAACAGAACTTCAATCAGGATTCACTTAGCAGTTAGAAAGCATGAAAGAAAAACTCCAAACAGAATTGCAGTGAGTGAAAGACACTTTAATGGAGTACAAGATGTAGGAAGTACTCATTCATGCACAAGAAAGAACATCTAATCTAGAAGATACAGTTAGCCCACTTTTTCAATTTAAAGATGAGGGAGAGGAAAGGTTTAGAGAAAATGAAGCTACTCTCTGTGAAACTACATCAAAAAGCCCAATGTAAGCATGATAGGAATGTCTGAGGTAGAAGACAGAGTGAAAGGAACAGAGACCATTTCCAGGGAAATTTTAGCTGAGAACTTCCCTCACTTAGGCAATCCTCAAAACATAGACAACCAAGAGGCAGAGCTACACTTAGGTACAGGAATGCAAAAATAAAAACACCAAGGCACATCATTATAAAACTATCAAGACTCCAATAATGAGGAGGAAACATTGCAGGCTGCTACGGAACGGAAAGAAGTTACATACAAAGGTAGAGTTATCAGGCTATCATTAGATGTTTTTTCACAAACCTAAAGAGTGACATATTAAAAGTATTAAAAGACAGAGAACTCCAGCCATGGATCTTGCATCCTGCAAAATTATCTTTGCAAATATCCTCCTAAAGCTGAAGGAATTTGCCATTATCAACTCCACCTTGCAAAAATTACTAAAAGGAGTCCCATAAGGAAAGAAGAAGGAAAGGAATATATGCTATAAGTGAGGTGAAAAAAACTAAAAACAAAAAAAAAAAAGAAGTCAAAAGAGAAATTAAGCATTACCTTAATAGCAACAAAAATGAAGAAACCAGCTATCAGAACCTATAGGATGTAGCAAAAGCAGTTCTGAGAGGGAAGTTCATAGCAATTCAGGCCAACATTAATAAATAAAAGAAATCACAAGTAAACCATCTAACAACCCAACTGAGCCAACTAGAGATAGAGTAACAAAGAGATCCACCAGTCAGCAGAGGACAGGAAATAGTTAAAATTAGAGCAGAAATCAATGAAATAGAAAACAAATAGACCATCAGGAAGATTAATGAAACCAAGAGCTGGTTCTTTGAAAGGATAAATAAAAAGTAATAAAACATTAGTTACACTCACTAAGAGAAAAAGAGATATGATAAAAATGACTCAGAAACAAGAGAGATATTACAACAGATGAGTAAGAGATACAAAGGATCATGCAAGACATATGAGTGTTGTATTAAGATCTCCTGCTATTATTGTGTTTCTGTCCCTATCTCCCTTAAATTCAGTAGGTACCTATTTTACAAATTTGAGTGCACTTAAATTTGGAGTATATATATTTATAATGGTTATGTCTTCTTGTTGAATTGATCCTTTTAACATTACATAGTGTCCCTCTATCTCTCTCTTTTTTTTTTTTTTGCATCTAGGGTTATTGCTGGGCCTCAGTGCCTGCATTATGAATCCACTGCTCCTGGAGGCCATTTTTGTTTCCCCTTTTGTTGCCCCTGTTTTTGTAGCCTTGTTGTAGTTATCATTGTTATTGTTGATGGCATTCATTGTTGGACAGGACAGAGAGAAATGGAGAGAGGAGGGGAAGACAGAGAGGGAGAGAGAAAGATAGATACCTGCAGACCTGCTTCAACGCCTGTGAAGCGACTCCCTTGCAGGTGGGGAGCTGGGGGCTCGAACTGGGATCCTTATGCTAGTCCTTGCGCCTTGCGCCATGTGCGTTTAACCCGCTTCGCTACCCCTCTGTATCTCTTTAAAAGTTATTTTATTTCACTTTTAATGAGAGAAAGAGAGAGAGATACCAGAGCACTGCTCAGCTCTAGTTTATCGTGGTGCTGGGGATGGAACCTGGCACCTAGGAGCCTCAGTCATTAAAGTCTTTTGCATAATCAGTATGCTGTTTCCCCAGCCCCCCCGTCTATCTCTACTTACTTTCTTTACCTAAAAATGTATTTTATCTGAGAACAGAACTGCTGTTCCTGCCCTTTTTCCTACATTATTGGCTTGGAACACCTTGCTCCATTCTCTACATTAAGTGTCTGTTTACCTTGAATGTGTAGTTCCTGGTGACATATAATATATGGATGCTATTCTTCAATCCATTTAACTACTCTGGGTCTTTTGACAGGTAAATTTAAGCCATTCACATTTGGATGATTATTGATACATATGAAATTTACTTACATTCATTCTTATTTTTTTAGGGTTGTTTTAGATTTTGAACATGAACAGCCCAATAAAAAAGTGGGCAGAAGATATGAATAGACCATTCTCTAAAGAATGGATGCACATGGTCCACAGACATATACAGAAATGCTCCAATTCACTCATCATTAGTGAAATGCACATTAAAACTACAGTGAGATTCCATAGCACAACCATTAGGATGACCTTCCATCAACTAAACAGAGAGGATGTGGAGAGAGAACTCTATTACACTGAGAATACAAACTGGTACAACCACTATGGAGAACAGTATGGAGAATCCTTAGTCAAATACAAATGGATACCACTATGACCCAGCAATCCCACTCCTAGCCATTTACCCAAAAGAGATAACATTAATTCAAAGGATATCAGCTGTGTTGTTCACAATAGATAAATAATGAAAGCTACCAAAATGCCCCTCAACAGATGACTGGATAAAAGTTATGGGACATATACTCAAAGAGTACTACTCAGCAATATAAAAGGTGATATTGTGGGGGCTGGGCAGTAGCACAGCAGGTTAAGCGGACATGGGGCAGAGCGCAAGGACCGGCATAAGGATCCCAGTTCAAGCCCCGAGCTCCCCACCAGCCTGGGAGTCTCTTCACAGGTGGTGAAGCAGGTCTACAGGTGTCTATCTTTCTCTCCCCCTCTCTGTCTTCCTCTCCTCTCTCGATTTCTCTCTGTCCTACCCAACAACAACAACAACAATAGTAACAATAACACCAATAAACAACAAGGGCAACAAAAGGGGAAAAAAATGGCCTCCAGGAGCGGTGGATTTGTGGTGCAGGCACCAAGCCCCAGCAACGACCCTGGAGGCAAAAAAAAAAAAAAAAGGTGATATTGTGTCCTTTGGGATAAAATGGATTATGCTTAATGCAGAAAGTAAGGAAGCAAAGGACAACTACAGAATAGTTTTATTCATATGTGAAATATAGAGATTTGAACGCAGGAACATGAAAACAAACATACAACAGCAAAAAGAAGTCAGCCCATATCCAAGACTGAGGGAAAACAATAATGGTTACCTAGGGCTTGGGCACAGACCTTTGGTGGTAGGAACAGTGTGAAATTATAATCCTATTAACTTGGAATCTTATAAGATTTATTGATTCCATATGTTAGGGGTGAAAAATAGATTTAATACTTTCATCCCTATGACTACATAGATCGTAGTTCTCAGCATACATATTTTCTTTAGCTTAAGTATTTAATGCCTCAGATATATACGATGATCAAATTCTGACACTGGACTTAAATTCTTTAAGCAGCTCTAAAAATGTGTGTGTGTGTGTGTGTGTGTGTGTTTGTGTGTGTGTTTTAATACCCAAGTTACTTACAACTTTAGGCCAGATAGATCAAAACCATTTGGCCTTGTAAGTATCTAATATGCTGTTATTACTAGATATGCTTAAATGACATAAAGCATAGTGAGGTCAAGTATATTACAGTAAACTATAGTCACTGGATTTTCAAAGAAAAGCTCCCAAGTTATAGTTTATAATAATAACTAAGAGGGGCTGGTAGTGGTGCACCTGGTTGGGTACACATGTTGCAATGTGCAAAACCTGGGTTCGAGCAAGGGGAAAGCAATGTTGCAGGCGTCTCTCTGTCTTTCTCCCTTCTCTCTCACCCTTCCCTCTCAATTTCTGGCTGTCTCTATCCAATAAATAAATAAAGATAAAAAATAAATAAATAAAAATTTAAAAATAAAAATAATTAAGTATTGATATTTTAAATTCATTATAAGACTACATGGAACTTTTCCCATTCTCTTTAAGATCCATATTTCTCCTAGTCCTGGAACCTGTGCTTGTATTTCTTGATGTTTTTTTTCTCTCTGATACATGATCCTATTATACTGCCTCTGTTGGCCTTAACTAAATTAACACTACTACTGCCACCATACCATGTTATGCTGCTACTGACTTGTTACTGCAGTTTGTCTCCAGAGATGCCAAGCCTGAGATGTCACCCTCCCAACTCCTCTAATCTGGTGAGGTCTTTCCTAACACATGGGATTACCTACTTCCATTTCAGATAGCATATTATTTAATACAGGATGGTACTCGGTACAAGTGTCCATATATATATTATACTGTCTCTGTTGACCTCAACTAAATTAGCACTAGCTCTGAAATGAACACAGCCTAGAATGTTCTCAGCTGTGACCAGAGACTGCGAGCTTAGTCTGCAGAGACTCAGAGGTTTTACAGGCTCCTGGGCTAAATATGAATGGATATAGGTCCCAGGTTAGATCACTGTGGTACACAATTAATTGCATTTAATTGTTTTCTTCAAGTTTGTAAACAATTCTCTGCACTAATCATGCTTCTTAGTTCTACTCTCAATTATGACATCATCTTCCCAGACAATATTTCTGGTCCATACCCATGTTAGGTATCAAGCTCAAGTAAAGTTTATTAAGTAAGACACAGGCTCTTAGGAACACTCCAAAAATAGACTTCCTAGCTTCCTTCTACCCTAAGTTCCCTGCTTTCATCTGCCCTATTCCTACTTTATGGTTCCTGTTTATTAAAAAATTTGTCCTGTTTTCCAGCTTACTACATCTAAGTTCCAGATGCCACTATGATTCCATCCTGACTTTCCTGGGAAGAAGAACTCACCAATATGTCCTGGAACCTCACCCTCTCCAGAGCCCGACCCTACTAGGGATAGACAGAAACAGGCTGGGAGTATAGTTCACCCTGCCAATGTCCATGTCCAGTGGAGAAGCAATTACAGAAGTCAGAACTCCCATCTTCTGCACCCCCAAAGAAGTTTGGTCCATACCCCCAGAGGGATAAACAAAAGTGAAGTTTCCAACGGAGGACACGCAACTCTCGTGGTAGGAACTGAATGGAATTATACCCCTATTATAGCCATGATAACAACCCCCTTTACAATCTTGAAAATCAGTATTAAATCACTAATAAAAGATAAAGCATTAAAAAAAAATAGCTGAATTAAGATACTGTGTGTATCCAATATGTCTTCAGTAGTTCATGGCTTTGAACCACTTAGCCAATACCCGCTTCTTATTTTTTTCAAAGATTTATTTAGTTTTATCAGAGACAGAGAATGCACAGAATACCACTCTAGCATATGCAGTGTTGGGTACTAGACCTGGGTTGAGATTTCACATAAGCAAATTCTATGCTCTACCCAGCCATCTCCCTGGCTATAAAAATGCTCTATTATTAAAGCTTTTACAGGCAGAGATCTATTAACTTTCCTACAGTCTACTTTCTAATAATAACAGATAACTAAATGAGTTGTTTTAAATAGTGTGTGTGTGTGTGTGTGTGTGTGTGTGTGTGTCAAGGTTCCACTCAGCCCAAACCAGAAATTATGGTGTGTAAACCATAATTATTTTATGTAAGAATTATATATAGTAATGGATTAAGAAAAATATCTCAAGCTACTAGTGCCTATTCATACATTACTGGGCAGCAACTTAAACATTGTTCAGAATAAAATAACTAAAAGAGCACACAGCAATACAATGAACAAGAGCACACAGCAATGAACAAGAAGTGATTTATTTTTCCTGAGGGATAAGTTAGGGGATATATAACACAGAAAATCATAAAATCTGAATTCAGATACAAGACCTTTCCCTCCATAATTCTTTTATTTTAAACCTGGGTTGCAAACTTCACAGTTTAATGTTAGTTGATGCAGGATAAATAAAAAGCACTCCTTCCGACTCCACAGTGACAACTAATGGCACTCATATTCCTAGAGGATAATACAAAACAAAAACTAAAAGGGCGTCAAAAACAGATTGATTAAGGCTAGGGAGACAGCATAATGGATATACAAAAGTCTTCCATGCCTGAGGCTCTGAGATTCCAGGTTCAATCCCCAGTTCTACTATAAACCATAGTTTAGTAGTATTCTGGCCCTTTCCGCTCTGCATCTTTCTTTCTATAGTTCAGACATTAAAAACAAATAAAAATATTTTAAGGGAGTCAGGTGGTAGCGCAGCGAGTTAAGCGCACATGGCGTGAAGCACAAGGACCACATAAGGATCCCAGTTCCCCAGTTGGAGCCCCTGGCTCCCCACCTGCAGGGGAGTGGTTTCACAGGTGGTGAAGCAGGTCTGCAGGTATCTATCTTTCTCTCCCCCTCTGTCTTCCCCTCCTCTCTACATTTCTCGATGTCCTATCCAGCAACAACGACAACAATAATAACTACAACAATAAAACAACAAGGGCAACAAAAGGGAATAAATAAATATTTAAAAAACAAATAGAAATGTTTTTAAAGGTTAACTGGTCATAGATTGATAATGAGAAACAAAAAGTAAGTTAATAATTTAGAAGTGATGGGGGCGGGGGCGGGCTGTAGCGCAGTGGGTTAAGTGCACTGCAAAGCTCAAGGACAGGAGTAAGGATCCCGGTTTGAGCCCCAACTCCCCACCTGGGAGTACAGGTGGTGAAGCAGGTCTGCAGGTGTCTATCTTTCCCTCCCCCTCTGTGTCTTCCCCTCCTCTCTCCATTTCTCTCTGTCCTACCCAACAACAATGACAGCAATAACAATAATAATAACAACAAAAATAAGCAACAAAAGGGAAAAAATAGCCTCCAGGAGAAGTGGATTCATGACGCAGGCACCGAGCCCCAGCAATAACCCTGGAGGCAAAAAAAAAAAAAAAAAAAAAAAAAATTCAGAAGTGACTGATTTGGGGGGGGCAAATAGTATAAACATAATCAGTTCAATATCCAAAGCAAGACAATATCACCAAGGTCTATAATATAGGAAATACAGGGTAAAGGAACAGTACTTGAATCTGTTGTTCTCAATACCAGATTCAGAAGGTTTGGCTAAATTCCCTGCTCAGGAACTCTTGCTCTGTGACTTTAGGTGAAGGAGTTCTCAGTTCAGCCTTTCATACAGATGACACACACAAGAGAATTTGGCTGGACATCAACCTGTCCTAAAACCCATAGTTAATTTTCCCTTGGCAGGAAGAAAAATGCATTTGGCAGGAAAAAAGACAGGCAAACACATCTGAGGTTTGATAAAGCTGAACAGGACAGTATTTCATGAACATTCAAGAAGGGATGGCCCTCATATCTGACCTCCTTAGCCCAGGAGGTAGTAGGTACTCAATTAATGTCTAGGAATTAATCAACAAATGAATGTCTCCTTTCTGGTTGTCAAAATTTCTACTTTGGACAAAGGAACGCACCAAAAACATACTTAAAAAATTTTTTCAAGTATTTATTTATTTTTATTTTCCCTTTTGTTGCCTTTGTTGTTTTTTGATTGTTGTTGTAGTTATTGATGTCATCTCGTTGTTGGATAGGACAGAGACAAATGGAGAAATATACTTTTATTAAAAAGATAAATATATTTGACTCATGCACAAAATAAGAGGGTAATAACTATTATTCTCCACTTACCCCTCTCATCCCCCCACCATCATCATCCCATTCCACCTTGGCATATCCTCAATTTTAAAGTCCAGAGAGACAGAGAGAGATTCAGTAAGACTTTTTTTAAAAATAGTGCTGGGTGTCCAAAAGATACTTTAGCAGGCCCTGTACTCTTTTCTCAGTATCACATGACATCACTATGTACAGAACCGGAGGAGCATCACTCCGTGAATGGTGGAGCAGTGTTCTGGTGTCACTCATGCAGTGTCTTGTCTCTCCCTCCATCCTCTTCCTCTACATATATAGACTTTTCTAAAATTAGGCGACAGAAGCCACTTAGCAATATCATATATGCGTGAGATATTCATTTCCCAGCACAGCATAAGTACTTTTCTTTCTTCTTTTTTTTTTTTTTGAAATTCAGTCTCCAACACTGCATGTGCTAGAATGGTACATAAAAACAAATCTTTAAAAGAATAGCACTGAATTCAGCATTCAACTAGTAACTCCTACTATTTTCATGTCCCACTGATGAGAGGAGATGCACAGAAGCCCCACAAGTGGGGTGAGGGCTGCATAGAGTAGCCTCTACAATTGCCATCTGGTATTTAATGCAGGTGCTAAGAGTAACTGAGAGGCCAATCAGATCCAGATCAAGATTGTTACCCCTTCTCTTCCTGTGGCTTTTTATTAGGTCCTCAATGATAAAGTGACATTGATATATATCAATGATATAGTATATTCTAGCTCTGAGAGAGACAGAGTCAGAGAGAGACTGTGACAGAGAGAGACAGAGACAGAGTGAGAGAGAACCCCCACAGAATTGCTTCTTTGTCCATGCAGCTTACCCTGTGTTATTATATTCCCATGTGGCACTGAGGCTCAACCCCAGGGCCTCCTACATGGTAAAGTGGGTGTCCAACTGGAAGAACTATCTCCCAATGCCCTAGTCTTGGATTTTTTTTTTTTTTTACTGAAATCAAAAAAGTCTATATGCTTATATGACGTGAAATAATTTTAGAAACACTTGGTATATGGGCATGGGGGGAGGGAAGGGTATACAGAGAATGAAGCTAACTAGAGGCAACGTTTTCTATATCTGATTCTGCAACACAAGATGTTCACTGAAGTGCCCAAGAGCTCTGAGATCGTTGGTTTAGAAATATGAGCCGACCCGAGCAGGTGTCCTGCTTTCCCCCTTCCAGTTGAACAAAAGCCAGACACACTCATTTTACCATATTCATTGTAAGCTGAACTCTTCAGTACTAGGAATACCAGTTGCCTCCAGGTCATGAAATAATACTAAAAACTTTATAATCATTCATTGATTTAGTTTTCAGCATACTATATCATTTGAATCCAATGGGAGCATAAAGAGCTATTTGTGAGGTCAACCACGGTACAGACAGATGCTGACATGCTATTGATGGCAAGGTGGAAAGAAATTGCTAAATACAGCAGATCAATACCTCGTTTCACTGTTACAGCCTTCTGCAGACATAAAATATATATCTTTACAGCTACAAAAATAATAATAATGAAAGTGGGAGATAAATGCTTCCCTCAAGGTAAACTATTTGATTAGCTAAGGGCAAAGGTGACAGCAGCAGTTACACTAAAGTAACTTTATAGTCTTAAATAAAAACAGGAGGAAGAGCAGTAGATGAAATGGCAAAATGAATCGGGACAGATGGTGATTCAGATATAACTCTATTAAAAAGCACAGTGATAGGTAAAAAGCCACTGAAATCTAAGGTTTTTCCCAACAGTCCATGAATCTAATTTCCTGAGATTTATTTACCATATGGTTTTACACAAAATGTTACACAAAATATTCCCTACTGCTCATGGAGAACAAATGGAGAGGTTAAAGCAAATAATAAATTCTGTACATACTAAGAAAAAAATGTCATCATCTAATCCATATAAGCTTCTATTTGACAAGAAATGCTGACAGCAACAATATTTTTAGTGCCCTGCAAGATATTTAAAGTAAGTTTACAACATAGTTCGTAACCAAAAGAATCTTATACTTTCCTATTTGGGAAGAAAAAAGGAGAATTACATAAAACACAAATGTCTGAGAGTATAAGCAATTAAAAGTCAATTTTAATATATTGATAACCAAATGTCAAAATGTACAACTGCTTCTCTCTCTGTTTCTGTCTCTGCTTTGACATAGAAAATAGTCAACATGGGAGTCGGGAGGTAGCGCAGTGGGTTAAGCGCAGGTGACACAAAGCGCAAGGACTGGCGCAAGGATCCCGGTTCGATCCCCTGGCTTCCCACCAGGAGGAGTCACTTCACAGGCGATGAAGCAGGTGTGCAGGTGTCTATCTTTCTGTCCCCCTCTCTGTCTTCCCCTCCTCTCTACATTTCTCTCTGTCCTATGCAACAATGATGACATCAACAACAACAATAATAACTTCAACAATAAAAAAACAAGGTGCAACAAAAGGGAATAAATAAATAAATATAAAAAAAAAGAAAATAGTCAACATGAAAGGAGTAATTCTCAAAATCTTCACAAAAGTGGGAACTTCAGACAACTCCTCAGGGAGTGGTGGGTCTAATATAACATCATCAAACTAGTTTTTTCTTTTTAAAGTTTTATTTACTCATTACCAAGACAGAGAGGGGAGGAGAGTGAACCATGGCATCACTCTGGCACATGCATTGCTGAAGATCATATTCAGGGCCTCCTGCTAAAAGAACCCAACACTTGACCCACTATGCTATCTCCTGGATTGCACTATTAATTTAGTTTTAATTACTCTGAGAAAAAACATTTTTTGTAAATCACCACAGAATGAGTTTAAAAATAACCAAACAGTGTACAGCAAACCATAACAAAAGGACTTTTCAAAGTTAACCCAATTACCAAATAATGTGATGATAACATTAACTATCGATTGTCTTTTTGAACCCTAAGACAGCAGGAACCTCACATCTCCACTATAGAGCCCCTACTTCCCCCAGTCCTGGAACCCTTGGATAGGGCCCACTTTCCCGCATGCCTCTCCCAATCCATATCAAATAATATTGCATCTGCCGATCACAACCTAACCAACACAACGATTGCCACCTCAACATGCTTCACTTCAGACTGTGTCCAGAGACTTCACGTGTGGAATGACAACCCTTCAGCTTCATTACTCGGGTGAAACCTTTCCTTTCATAGTATACTCTAATTTCATCTCAGGTGGTTCATTTTCTAACAAAGTCCCAAAACCTAGATATACACCAGTTTCTGTGAGAGAGAGCATATGTTCACACGTATCTATAAACTACTGTGAAATATATACCTGAAAGCAGAAGTACGCTAGAGTTTGCAGTGAGTACCTCCCTAACACTTCCTCTCCACTATTCCAAGCTTTGGGTCCATGATTGCTCAACAATTTGTTTGGCTTTGTATGTTAACTCTTTTCAATCACCAGGTTCCAGATGCCATCAGGATTCTGGCCAGGCTTCCCAGGATTGAAGACCCCACCAATGTGTCCTGGAGCTCAGCTTCCCCAGAGGCACACCCTACTAGGGAAACAGAGAGGCAGACTGGGAATATGGACCGACCAGTCAACGTCCACGTTCAGCAGGGAAGCAATTACAGAAGCCAGACCTTCTACCTTCTGCAACCCTCAATGACCCTGGGTCCATGCTCCCAGAGGGATAGAGAATGGGAAAGCTATCAGGGGAGGGCGTGGGATATGGAGATTAGGTGTTGGGAATTGTGTGGAGTTGTACCCCTCCTACCCTATGGTTTTGTTAATTAATCCTCTCTTAAATAAAAAAAAATTAAAAATAAAAATAAATAATAAAATTAAAATTAATAAAATTAAAAAAAATAAAAATAACCAAATAGAATTTATCATCAATTAATTTAGGTTAAAGTCTCGTAGGCATCTTTAAAAGTAGCCTAAAGGATATCTTTGTTTTCAAAAATTATGCTGGATTTTTCAGCTGCAGTGAATGCTTAAGAAGGGGCAAAGAGGGAGTGGGTGGTAGCGCAGCGGGTTAAGTGCACGTGGCACAAAGCCCAAGAACTGGCATAGGGATCCCGGTTCGAGCCCCCGGCTCCCCACCTTCAGGGAATCGCTTCACAGGCGGTGAAGCAGGTCTGCAGGTGTCTATCTTTCTCTCCCCCCCTGCCTTCCTCTCCTCTCTCCATTTCTCTCTGTCCTATCCAACAGCAATGACATCAATAACTATAACAATAAAACAAGGGCAACAAAAGGGAATAAATACATAAATAAATTTAAAAAATTTTAAATTTTTTTTAAAAGTCTGCCTGGAGCAGTGAAGCCCCAGTGATGACAAAATAAAACCAGAAGAATAACAACAGGAGCTGGATGGTGGCACACCTGGTTGAGTGCACATGTTATAATGCAGAAGGACCCCAAGTTCGAATCCCTGGTCCCCACCAACAGGGGGAAAGCTTTGCAAGTGATGAGGCAGGGCTGCAGGTGTCTATCTATCTATCTATCTCCTCCTTCCCTCTCCATTTCTGACTGTTTCTATCCAATAAATAAAAGATTTTTTTTAAAAATTAGAAAAAAAAGAATAACAAAAACAATTGCTAGGAAGAGAGTATCATGTCATTCCAGCTTTCTTCTGTAAGAGCAATGGGATGAAACCCAAAATGTTCATTACACAAAATATTTGTTGGACATCTGTTTCACTATGTGATGAAGTTGGTGTTGAGGTCAGCCCCAAATAAGTAATAAGCTCTTTTAATATCTTATTTATTTATTTGTGGTCATTTGATGGAGACAGAAATTGAGAAGAAAGTGGAAAACGGGGGGAAGGGGGAGGGTAGTACCTGCAGCACTGCTTCACCATTTGTGACGCTCCCCACTCTGCTAATGGGGCCAGGGCTCCAACCTGAGTCCTTGAGCACTGTAACTTTAGAGCTATACTGGGTGCTCTGATGCGGTCACCACAAGAGCTTTTTTATAGTAAACTAGGAATTCTACAATTGACTGATGGGCTACTCTATCTTATCATATATGGAAGGACCATTAGGTAATGAACACCTGAAAAGTTAACCTCATAAAATACAGTTAACAACTATTTAGTATATATTTCACATATATTTATGAACAAAGTACAATCCTAGATATTTCAGAGGACAGCACACAAATACACACACACATACACACACACACACACACACACACACACACACACACACTTGTTAGTTTGGTTCTGCACCAAAAAATTTGATAGGCTGTACATTGAGAAGTGGTGGGTAAGACATGAATGCTAAGTTTTCTATTTTAAATGACATTTCTATTTATTTTAACAGCTCAAAAGTGCTAACCTAGTGTAGTGGCTCTGCACAAGGGTTTCAGGCCTGAGGCAGCAGACATTCAAGTTCAAACCCTAGTCTCACCAGAAAACTGAAGGTTTGCACCTATGATAAAAGAGAGAGGGGGGGGGATTGGGCAGTGGCGCACCAATCCTGGTCCCAGCCCCCAGACGCCAACTGCAGGGGTGTCGTTTCACAAGCAGTGAAGCAGGTGTCTATTCTATTCACACACACACACACACACCTCCCCCTCCTCTCTCAAATTCTCTCTGTATTATCCATTTTAAAAAAAAGGAAAAAAAGGCCGCCAGGAGCAGTAGATTCGTAGTGCTAGCACCAAGCCCCACCAATAACCCTGGAGAGAGAGCGAGAAAAAAAAACAAAAAATAGATCATACGTTTTAGCAGACAATATATATCGATAGACTATATGGAATGTAAACTACTATTGAACAATTTTAGTGTTCAGAGTTATTTCAGATTCATCATATTTGACAATGTCTTAGATGAAGAAAGAAAGTTGATGAGTGTCCTATTTTACTGCCTCTTAACAATCAGTAAAATGCTTCTTCCACTACAGCAGCAATTGCCCCTAGTGTAGAGTTCTACAAGTCTACGTGAACTACAACACAACATGATGAAATTTCAGGACTCAATTCATTTCTTTTAAAACTATTTTTATTTATCTTTATTATTAAATAGAGACAGAGAGAAATTGAGAGGGGTGAGGGAGATAGGAATAGAAATGGACAGGCAGCTGCAGCCCTGCTTCACAACTTTCAAAGCTTCCCCCCTGCAGGTGGGGCCAGGGACCTTGTGCACGATGATGTGTGTGCTTAACCAGGTGCACAATTGTCTGGCCTCTCAATTAATTCCTTTTTTTTTTTTTTAAACCAGAGTACTCCTCAGCTCTGGCTTATGGTGGTGCAGGGGATTGAACCTGGGACTTCGGTGCCTCAGGCATGCATAACCATTATGTTATTTACCCCTGACCTCAATTAATTCCTTTATGAAGTGTGTGTGTGTGTGTGTGTGTGTGTGTGTGTATGTGTGTACACGTTAGGGCAGAAGATAGTCATCCAAGAAATACTTGTTTAATGTCTTCTGTGTGCAAGATTCTGCATACACTGAAATTAAAAAATATACAAAACCAGGGCCATGCGGTGGTGCACCTGGTAGAGTGCACATGTCACAGTGTACAGTGTGCAAGGTCCTGGGTTCAAGCCCCTGGTCACCACCTGCAGGAGGGTTAGCTTTGTGAGTGGTGAAGCAGTGCCGCAGGGGTCTCTCTATCTCTATCTCTATCTTCCCTCTTGATTTCTCGCTGTCTCTATCCAATAAATAAATAAAGATGATAAAAAAATTTAAAAAACAAAGATATACAAATAATAGTTTATATAATTAAAGAAGGGAGAAAGAAGTATACATAACAAACATACAGGGGCCAGGTGGTGGTGTACCTGGTTGAGTGCACATGTTACAATGCACAAGAGCCCAGGATCAAGCCCCCGGTACCCACCTTCAGGGGTGAAGCTTCATGAGTAGTAAAAGTAAAGCAGGGCTGCAGGTGTCTATCTTTCTCACTCTCTATCTCCCCCTCCCCTCTCAATTTCTGACTGTCTCTATCCAATAAATAAAGATAATAAAATTTAAAAATATATAACATAACATAACAATCATACAACACTGACCACTGACAAAATGTACAAAACATGCATGAACTGCTTAGGAATACAACAGAGAAAATTACTTAAGATTTTGAAATTTGGTTAAAAGGGTAATGGGCGGCAGGTGGCTCACCCAGTAGAGCACATTACTATGAGCGAGGACTGAGGTTTGAGTCCAGGGAAACCACCAGGGGGCGCCTGCAGGGAACAAGCTTTCTAGGCAATGAAGCGTGCTGCAGTGTCCCTCCCTCTCCCTCTATCTCTCTTCCCTTCTCTCGGTCTCACGTCTATCCAGAGGAAAGAAAATAAGTCACTGGGAGTGGTGAAGTCATGCAGGCACAAAACCCCAGATAACTCTGGTGACGAACAATAATAATAATAAATAAACAAATAAACAAAGATTTGAAATGCAGGCCAGCAAGATAGTTCCCGAGAACAGTGCCCCTGCTTTATCTCAACTCCATCCAGGTCCCAGCCAGGGCTCTAGCACACTGAAGGAAGCATCAGTACTATGATACCTTTTTTCGCTCTTTCTCAGTCTCTGTGTCGATCTGAAACAATCAGTCTAGAGTGGTAAACAATCAATCTAGGCACAGACAAAAAAAAAAAAAAAAAAAGGCTTGAAATGCTTTCCATTATTCAAAAGTAATGAAAATTCTCAAGACGACAATAAATTAATGAAATTTAAGCAGAGCATGAGAAAGGAGACAAAAGAAACAGAAATCAAGGACAGAATAAAGATCACCCTGTGAGATGTGCACCTCACCAAGCATAAAACTCCAGGATCAAACCATGGCATCACACAGGAGCACCAGGGTACCAAGAGAAGCTCCATAAGTAATAGAACCCAGAGGTCCCGCGCTAGCGCAGCGGGTTAAGCACACGTGGTGCGAAGCGCAAGGACTGGCTTAAGGATCCTAGTTCGAGACTCCTGTTCCCAACCTGCAGGGGGTCGCTTCGCTGACACTGAAACAGGTCTGCAGGTGTCTATCTTTTTCTCCTCCTCTCTGTCTTCCCCTCTTCTCTGGATTTCTCTCTGTCCTATATGACAATAATAATAACAACAGCAATGATAAAAAAAAAGGGGGGCAACAAAAAGGGAAAAAACAGTCTCCAGGAGCAGTGGATTCGTAGTGCAGGCACCGAACTCCAGCGATAACATTGGAGGCAAAATAAAAATTAAAAATAAATTAAAAAATTAAACATGGGGAGTCGGACAGTAACGCAGCGGGTTAAGTGCACGTGGCGCAAAGCGCAAGGACCAGCTTAAGGATCCCGGTTCAAGCCTCCGGCTCCCCACCTGCAGAGGAGTCGCTTCACAGGTGGTGAAGCAGGTCTGCAGGTGTCTGTCTTTCTCTTTTCCTCTCTATCTTCCCCTCCTCTCTCCATTTCTCTGTCCTATCCAACAACAACAAGATCAATAACAACAACAATAAAAAACAAGGGCAACAAAAGGGAAAATAAAAAGAAACAAAATTTTTTAAAAAATTAAACATAATAGAACCAATGCTATGATATCTCTCCCTGAGTGTATCTTTCGCTTTCTCTCCATTTCTCTCCCTATCTGAATCAAAAATAAATTTTTTAAAGGCCCTTTATTTTCAAAAAATAGAAATTAATGAATTAGCATTAGCAAATCCAAGTGTCTTAAATAAGCTTGACTACAAATATATTCAAGACAGAGGAGGAGAGAAAGATAGACACCTACATACCTGCTTCACCACCTGTGAAGCGACTCCCCTGTAGGTGGGGAGACGGGGGCTCGAACTGGGATTATTCTGCTCCTTGCGCTTGGCGCCACGTGTGGTCAACCCGCTGTGCTACTGGGCAACTCTCCAACAGAAAGTTTTATAGTGCATGATGATGGAGGAGGACGTAAAACCTGGGGTAAGAGTGTTTTTCAGAAAACTGAGAAACTTTACACATATAACAACAACTGTATTTACTGTAAACCATTAATCCCTGCCAATAATAATTAAGTACACAAATAATTAAAAATATTTTTAAAATAAAAATAAAACAGAAAGGAGGAAAAAAAAGAATGGTTCCAGGAGTAGTAGATTCATTATGCAGGCACAGAGTCCCAGAACTAACCTGGTGGCAGGATACAAACATATAGTATAAAATTATAAAATATAGCATATAATTATAAAACGGTTAATAAACCAGAAATTTTTATATTCAGTGGCAGACCAATAAATATATACCATTTCTGAGAAAACATATAGTTGAAATTTTACTCGCGAATAAGAAAACAAAATAGATCAATAACTAGAAATGAAAAATTTTTAAGTTTTCTAAATTTATCTACCCCCAAAGCACAAGAAGCCTTTTACAAGTAACTTAGTTCAGATAACCAAGGGACAAATAACTCTGATACTTCATAAACAGCTCTAGAGCACAGGAGCAATTTGTTTTGTGCCTCAAGTGTAACTACGATATCAAAACTCCAAAAAAAGGGGAGAAAAAGTACAAAAAGAATTGATACTCAATATTTCTACCCAGTTTACTTCCCTCTACTCTTAGCTTGTCTTCATCAGTCAAAATTGCGACGTACTGAGTCTTACTAACTGTAGTCAGAATTATAACCAGAACACAAATATTAACTATGCTTCAGTAGACAATGTGAAGAGCTAGCCAAGGGCTACCATCCTCTGTCTTCCTTAATAATTAAAACTACAGACCCTCTAAAGTTCATAATTACCATACTAAAAGATTGAGTTCAATATTATATTAAAAGGTTATCAAACAGGATTTATCCCAAGGAATCAATTTTAGGAGCTATATTCATAGATTATATCCTATCACTAGAAGAAGTAAAATATTAACACCTAAATAGAGGTCAGGAAAATATTCAATAAAAATTCAATCTAATTTTTTAAATATTTATTTATTTATTCCCTTTTGTTGCCCTTGTGGGTTTTTTTTATTTTATTGTTGGTTATTGTTGTTGTCATTGTTGGATAGGACAGAAAGAAATGGAGAGAGGAGAGAGGAGGGGAAGACAGAGAGGGGATAGACAGAGAGAAAGATAGACACCTGCAGATCTGCTTCCCCTTGTGAAGTGACTTCCCTGCAAGTGCGGAGCCAGGGGCTCGAACAAGGATCTTTGAGCTTTGTACCACCTGCGCTTAACCTTTTGCGCTACTGCCCAACCCCCTCAATCTAATTTTTTAAGGGAAGAACTAAATTAAGAATCAAAGATCATTGCCAATAGTTTCATTTTATTTAATTTTAGAATCCCACCTTGTAATTGTCAAAAGTATGATTATCAGCTCTCATCACTATTTAGAAGTTCTAGACAATATAATAACAAAAGAAGAAAATAGTAAACAGGGAAAGAACAAATGATATTTGTTTAAGGATTCTCCAGACTGTTTTGATGGAAATTTTTTGTACTGTTATTTATTTATTTATTCATTTATTTTCAAAATAGCCATGAGGGTTATTGATGGGACTCAATTCCTGTACTACCAATCCAACATTCCTAGCAGCCATTTTTCACTTTTTTCTCTTTTTCTTTTTACTTTTCTTTGTATTAAATTTGACAGAGAGAAATTGAAAGGGGAAGGAAAGAGAGAAAGCCTCCCCTGTTTGTGAAGCCTCCCCTCTACAAGTGTAGAGCAGGGGCTTGAACCTAGGTCTCTGTGCATGGTAATGCGTGTATTCAACCAGTTGTGCCACTAGGCAGTCAATAAACAAAAAATATATATTTCCATCACATGATTTAACAAATAATAATGTCCCTAATATATGAGTTATTCTTATAGATCACTGAGAAAAATTACACTGGGCAGGAGTAGATAGCATAATGGTTATGCCAAGAAACCCTCATGCCTGACGCTCCAAAGTCCCAGGTTCAACCCCCAGCACAACCATAAGCCAGAGATGAGCAGTGCTCTGGCAAATATATATATATAAAAGGAGGGCGGAGGCTAGATAGCATAATAGTTATGCAAGCAGACTCTCATGCCTGAGGCTCCAGAGTCCCAGGTTCAATCCCCCACACTAACATAAGCCAGAGCTGAGCAGTGCTCTCGTTAAAAAAAAGAAAAAAAGAAAAATTACTAACAAAATGAAAAGACTATATATAAACAAATAACAAAAGATCTATATTTGGTCAATAAACACAGTAGCAAGAAATTCAAAAACATAGGCTTAGTAATTAAGAAAATACAAATTAGTTCAATGAGGTCTTTGAAACTGTTTTTTTTTTTTTCTCCAGTGTTATTGCTGGGGCTCGGTGCCTGCACTAAGAATCTACTGCTCCTGGAGGCTATTTTTTTTTCCCCTTTTGTTGCCCTTGTTGTTTAACGTCGTCGTTATTATTACTGTTGTTATTGCTGTCGTTGTTGCTGAATAAGAGAAATGGAGAGAGGCGGGGAAGCAAGAGGGTGAGAGAAAGATAGACACCTGCAGATCTGCTTCACCGCCTGTGAAGCGACTCCCCTGCAGGTGGGGAGCCAGGGACTCGAACTGGGATCCTTACGCTGGTCCTTGCGCTTTGCGCCATGTGCGTTTAAGTCGCTGCACTACCGCCCGGCTCCCAGCAAGTATTTTTATTTCATGATAATTCCTCTGTTTTAAGAGAGGCTATACCAAATATGTATCCTTATAAAAAATTTTTACAAATGTCAGATCAACAATTTATGCTCTTCAAACTTACTATAGAAAACAACCGAGATTTTCACTGTGATGTTTTGTGTAAATTTGGTTTTGTGTAAAGATTGTGTATAGGTTGGGGGGGGCGGGAAATCATACAATAAAAAATTATTAATAGTGACATGAAGAAATACTCACAAAAAATGGGACTCACTAGTTAAATAACAAAGAGCAGAGTACAAACTTTGCATATTTGATTCTAAATTTGGTTAAAAATCTCTCTAGTGTCGTGTTGGGGGAGATAGTCTAGTCTTCGAGCATAGGACTTAGGACTTGCATGCCTGAGATCCCAGAAGTCCCAGATGACTTCAGTCCCCTCATAACTATTGTCATCCCGGTAGTACAGATGAAGATTGAGGCTCCACAAGACTAACTGACTTGGCCAACACCTAGCTGATAATTAAGGGATCCAGGGAGTAAAGAACAGGTAGCCTAACTCCAAAATCCATGCTCATCAACAGACTGCTGTCTCTCCTGGTAAATTCTGTTCTAAAGTGACAAAACTCACTTTAAAAGTAAAAACCAGAACATAAACAATCAGTGTAATTACTTGAAAGTAATCTCCAAAGTCAACTGCACATATCCAAAAATACAGTCAGTGATGAAATTTTTTCTTTTTTTAAATATTTCTTATTTATTCTTGTATAGTGTCAGAGAGAAATTGAGAGAGGAGGGAGATATAGAGATGGAAAGAGACACCTGCAGCCCTGCTTCGCCACTCGTGACGCTTTCCCTCCACCAGTGGAGACCAAGCACTTAAACTAGGGTTCCCGTGCACTGTGATGTGTGTGCTTAACCAGGTGTGCCACTGCTTGCCCCCCACCCCAAATATTTTAAAAATCTCTCACAGTTTCAGGGAGGGTGGCAGTAAACAAGTTCAGAAGAAAATCTTAAAGTGAGATTAAGATGCGAAATTCCATTTTCGGTAATAAAGCAAGAAAAATAATTGAGGCTGATGTCACACTGGGTGCATTAACTGGTATCTGCTTCTCAACACGACATTCACAAGTGAATTTAAGCATTTACTAGACCATGTGATTGTAATTATTTGTACATATGCCAGTTTTCCTGGTGCCCTGACGTCCAAAATTCCTGACACACAAAAAGCACTAAGTGAACTCCAGACATTACCTTGAGCAAGGATATTATAACAGAGTACATAAAAATTATTGCCAAAAGGATGTCTGAGACTGTGTACAAATAAACACATAGATGCAGAGACTCATAAAAAATGTAAATTTTCAGGGATAATCCCTAAAATCCTAACTACTAAAGTTAGGACTTAGCTTTTAACAGTTCTGCTTATGTCTAGTGGTAGTCATTTCTCACAAAACACAAGGGGGGAGTAGATATGTTTCATTGTCTAAAATGCAATCTACTGAACCAGGAATGCAGGAATAAACCATAAACTTTCTCAGACAACAATGCACAAATACATCTGCTACACAGAAGACACTAGGATGCATTCTGCCTGTGGGTTCAATCCTCAAAGCACAACTCAGTGTCTGACGTATAAATCAAAGAATCTTGCATCCCTGGTACGTATTGACATTTGCTACCTGCAAATTTCTAATATGTGCAAGAGGGGCCTATTTTTATTTACAGCATAAACCACAGCCTGAATGTAAAACAAGATGCTTAATAAATCCTGAGGAACATAAAACACCAGCATAACTCAGACAGCAAGACAGACACTCACTCCTTAATTAAGTGGGTGATGTTCTGTTTAAAACAAAAAGACATCCTTGGGCTATAGCTAAGATTAAGCACTCAGTGTTGCAAGGGAAACACCAACCATTTCCAGGGCAAAGGCTTTAAATCATGAAAAATAAACCATCTAATAGTCTGTATTCAATAGTAAGTAGACAGTCAGGACACAGACTGATTTGGATTAACACATTTTCAGTTATAACAAGTAATTTTACAGAGGATTAGTATCTTGATGGTCTGATCAATATGAGGCACCACTGCTATTACAGATGAAGAGAAAATTGCCCCTCTGGTAATAAAGTGCGTGTCTTCGTTCTCCTTCATTTGCTGAGTCCATTACTGTAATGGTTCCAGCACTAACAGCTGGGGCAATTTAAGCAGCAGGGGCCTGATGAATTTAAAGGCTGGGCACACTGGCTACTCATCCTTTCCTCCTTTTCAGTCTGCATATGCAACTCCTCTGCCAGGCAGGTTCCAATACACAGATCACGTTTCAAGAGAACAATGGCCACGATTTCCCAATTATTTTCTCATTAATAATGCTATCAGCCAATAATGTGACTAAAACAAAAATTGCTCACAGCATATTGGCTGCTGATTCGGCCAAAGATTGCACACTATTTCCTAAATAAAAGATTGACATGACAACAGGCTAGAGTCCACATAAACTGTAATGCTTGCTTTCATTAGGCCCAGTGCTATGCTCAAGCAAAAACAAGCAAACAAAAACTGAAAGCTCATGCTAATAGAAAGAAAAATAAATTATCACCCAAATGTTCCATCCCTGTTTTCAAAAACTGGAAAGCAGTGAAATAGTGGGCTGCTATTCAGAGAAATAAAAAATTTATACTAATGCAGCCCTGAGACTTTAATCATTATCAATTCAGCAGTGAGTTTTGGTTGCCAGATCAACCCAGCTTATATTATTACTGAAGGAATGCTGGCTCTGAGGCTCAGCCTTCAATAATCTGGTCAGAATGAAGATCTGAAAGGGCAGACTAAGGGCTAATGCAGAAATCAGAGCTATGAATTATCTGATCACAAAGAGTTATAAAAACACGCATGTACTTGCAACAAATCTCCAGTCCAGATGAAACAAATTTGCTTCTTTTATTATTAAACTTGGTTTCTATCAGATATAAAGATCTTAACTGCCACTTCTCTATGTGACAGTTCTTGGACATAAAGAACGGCATGTTTTGCCTTGCAAATTAAATCACTTCTACAACTTCAGAAAAAGTAAGTGATGGGCTACACAGTAGGAGAGATTCTTAAAGCATAAACAAAAATACAAGATTTATTTGGCAACCCCTCAAAGGTCAGGTTTCAACCATATGTTATTGGTCTTGTAGAGAAACATTATGTCAGGGGCAGGGCGGTAATGAAGTGGGTTAAGCGCACATGGCATGAAGTACAAGGACCCATGTAAGGATCCTGGTTTGAATCCCCGGCTCCCCACCTGCATGGGGTCGCTTCACAAGCTGTGAAGCAAGTCTGAAGATGTTTATCTTTCTCTCCCCCTCTCTGTATTCCCCTCCTCACTTGATTTCTCTCTGTCCCACCCAACAACAATGACAGCAATAACAACAACAATAAACAACAAGGGAAACAAAAAGGAAAAAATAGCCTCCAGGAGCAGTGGATTCATAGTGCAGGCACCAAGCCCCAGCAATAACCCTGGAGGCAGAAAAAGAGAAAGAAACATTAAGTCAAGAACAAATGGTTGGAAACAACTCTCTACCAATGCAAACCATTTTTGTTTTTGTTTTAAGATTTATCTAATTGCTTATGAGAGAGACTGACATCAAGAAAAAGAAACAGTATTCAGCAAAGCAGTGGATGAAACTCAGGACATCACACTTGCAAGTCCTGCACTCTACCCAGCACCATCTCCTGGACCAACAAATCATAATTTCCTGAGCATTACCAATGCCAATGGCACCACGGTGAGACAATTTTGCAAAATACAAGTTCCATGCAGGAAAGGATAAATAAATGTGCTCTGCAGCAACCTAAATTCAACTTCTCAAAATTACATATGTATATCTTTCTAAGGCTCCAAAAGTACCAACTCAACTATAAACTTCTTTTCATCTACAAGTTATAAAACCATGCATGATGAATCAGCAATAACAAATAACACTACACATATGGGATAAACTAGTTTTCTGAATGAGAACACTAGAGAATAATTCTGGAAAGTCACTAACACAAGTGTTAAAGACTAGGGTTTATTTTAAAGTAATACCTACGATAGCATATGAAGTAATTTAAAAGTTCCAATGTTGTTAACCACTTCCCATTATTTCCTTCATTTTCCAGTCCTACCTTTCACTAGCAGAGAGAATAACATCAATAGTAGGTTATAATCTTGGATATTAATTCATTCATTAAGATAAATATTTATAATACTTTGCTTGTACTTGGTATTTTTTCTTCCACCAGGGTTATTTTTGGGGCTCAATGCCAGCAATCTGAATCCACTGCTCTCAGTGGCCATTTGAAGAGAGAAAGATAGACACCTGCAGGCCTGCTTCTTCAGCCATGAAGTGTCTCCCCTGCAAGTGGGGAACTAATCAAACACCAGTCCTTGAGCATGGTAACTGGTGAGCTCCACTGGGTGCACTGCCACTCCGCCCTGTCGAACAGTACTTTCTTTATGCAGACAAAGTGGCAACTAGAAACCAAAAGTATGGTCTCTATTTCTTGTAAACATAATCAAAATGCCAAAACCTATATTACTCAACTCAGAGACATTAAATCCAGTCAGCACCCATGGGCTAACTGATAACTAGGAATCACAAGTAACATCTCTAAGAAGCTAAAGGTTCTCAATCAGTCACTTTCTCTTGAACAAATATTTATAAATGTCTCTTAAGCACAAGGCTTGACACTAGATATAGAGGATAAATAGAAGGGTGAATTAGGTAGTAATGCTATTTGCAAAGTTCATGGTCCTTTAAAGTCTCTAAGACTTTTTTTTTTTTAAACAGTGAATTTAACAAGACCAACACTGAACTAGTTAAGAAAAAAGTAAGAGAGATAATAGGAGTAACAAGAATTCACTATTGCTCAATGATTTTGCCAATTAATTTCCAAGGAACAGTGATATACTGGTTTGGGAAGGACAAACAATTAAAGCAGCCCTTTTTCTATCTAGATAATACATAATCAAACTATTAAAGAATGATTAAATGTTGGCCCATATACTGGAAGAAAGATCAAATAAAAGATAAAGATGGACTTTGGAGGAAAAAAAAAAAAGCACAGAAAAGACTCTTTCATGACAAAGTGCTTTAATTTTTTAATTTCTCTGGTATTTGGCCTACCTCCAAAAGTGTCCAGCATTTAGTTTCCTCGGTTCCCATCTTATAAAAAAATGGGGGGAAAATAAATAAATAAATAAATAATAAATCAGAACCGCCCATAGTGAAAGAACAGAAACTTCTCAAGAAGCTCACTAAAATTTCAAAGTGCAAAAAGTAAAATAAATTGAGGTTAAAAGACCCAGTAGATACCTACATGACAAAAATTTTCGTGAGTTATTTTTATAAATCATTAAACCTTGTTAATAATTAATAATAATACCAATACAATTTTTAAATGTTTACGTTTGAATCTGCAAATTTATAAATTCTGGATTTATTCCTATGCTCATAAAAATGTGCATAGTTTAATCAAATTTATAATACTTGCTATTAAGTGGATAAGCTTGTAGATTATAAGTTTAAACTACCTCTATATTCACCCAAGTCAGCTATTAGAAAACTTTGAGGCTAACTAAATTTCAACATCCAAGGAACCAGGCCAAGTAGCACAGCGGTTAAGTTTATGTGGCGAGAAGTGCAAGGACTGGCATAAGGATCCCAGTTTGAGGCCCTAGCTCCCCACCTGCAGGAGGGTCGCTTCACATCTGCAGGTGTCTCTCTTTCTCTCCCCCTCTGTCTTCCCCTCCTCTCTTGATTTCTCTCTGTCCTACCCAACAACAACAACAGCAATAATAACAATAACAACAAGGGAGACAAAAAATGGCCTCCAAGAGCAGTGGATTCGTAGTACCCAATGATAACCCTGGAGGCAAAAAAAAATTCAACGTCCACACGTTTTCTTTTCTTGTTTTTTAAGACTAGAACTATTTTTAAAATATTTACTTTTTACATGATAGAGACAAGGAGAAATTGAGAAGAAATATATTGAGAAAATATAACTAAGAAGGGGGAAATATAGAAAAACAATTAAAGAGATACGAAAATACTGCTTCACCACTTCGGAAGCTTTTCACTTGAAAGTGGGCATCAGGGCTTGAACCCAGCGTGTGTGCTCAACTAGATGCACCACCACCCACCCCCCCAGCTTCTATCCACACTTTATATGTCATGAGGAAAGAATTCTGATGGTCTGGGAGATGGCGCAGTGGATAAAGCATTGGACTCTCAAGCATGATGTCCTGAGTTCAATCCCCAGTAGCACATGTACCAGAGTGATACCAGGTTCTTTCTCTCTCCTTCTATCTTTATAATAAATAATTTTTTTTAAAACTCAGAAAGAATTCTGAACAACTTCTTTTTTTACAAGCCATTTTTTGTTAATAATAATGATTTATAAGATTGTAAGATTACAGGATGTAATTCTACACTGCACCAACCAGCAAAGTTCTATGCCCCAACCCTACCAATGATAAACACCATAGCTTTCACTAAGTCTTAGAGACAGGCTGTTTACTTCTGCGGTTTTTGTTTGCTTGTTTGTTTATAAGGACACAGAGGGAGAGAGATAGAGAGTGAAAGAAACCATAATACTGAAACTTCCTTCAATGTGGTGGGAGCAGTGCTCCAACCTGGGACTTAACATATGACCAAGCAGTGCACTATCCACAGGAGCCATTCCATAAGACCCTGAACAATTTGTAAAGGCATCCCAAACATCTCCTAATGATACTTTCTTTGTCAGATCTTAGGAAGGAACTCCATGAGACCAGACCAAGTAAAATAGATCTGCCTGAGGGAAGACTTCCATGATGTCCAGATCACATTAGATCTTCCTTGTTTACACTTTCTAGTCCCATGGGGAAAAAAAATAAAGATAAAAAAATTTGAAAAAATATGTAGCCTCACCACTCTACTGCTGGTATTTACTTCACTATAACGACTGCCACATTAGTCCATGTGTCTCCTCTATGCTCATCATTCACTATTTGGCATTTGACCTCATCTGAACCACACAATACAGAATATGGAGTGAGTGACAATAAGCATAGTACATAGCATATACCATCTGCATGTATGGAAGAAAAGTTAATAGAGCCCCAGGTATAAAAACCAGTCCAATTGGGGAGTCGGGCAGTAGCGCAGCTGGGTAGGCTCCCATGGCACCAAGCTCAAGGACCTGAATAAGGATCCTGGTTAGAGCCCCAGGCTCCCCACCTGCAGGGGGAGTCGTTTCACAGGCAGTGAAGCAGGTCTGCAGGTGTCTATCTTTCTCTCCCCCTCTCTGTCTTCCCCTCCTCTCTCCTTTTCTCTCTGTCCTATATAACAACTACAACATCAATAACAACAATAATAACTACAGCAACAATAAAAAAAGGGCAACAAAAGGGAAAATAAATAAATTTTTTAAAAAACTGCCCACTGAAACATTCGATTTTTTCCAAAATGAGTTTTTCTGAATATAAGTTATAAGTTATCTACTACTTATTCATTATAGGTAGTGATGTCCCAGGGATTTTTTTTTTTAATTTATAAAAAGGAAGCATTGACAAAACCATAGGATAAGAGGGGTACAACTCCACACAATTCCCACCACTAGGTCTCCGTATCCCATCCCCTCCCCTGATAGCTTTCCTATTCTTTAACCCTCTGGGAGTACGGACCCAATGTCATTGTGGGATGCAGAAGGTGAAAGGTCTGGCTTCTGTAATTGCTTCACCGCTGAATATGGGCGTTGACAAGTCGATGTTTTTTTACATATATCTCACTTAATTCTCATCACAATAATAAATGTTACCCCGTTATATTGATGGGGATGTAAGTAAGAGAAAGGGAGAGAGAGTACCCACCTATTATAGATGAGGAAGTAAGTTCAGGTTGCTCAAGTAAGTGATGGAACAGAAAGGAGTCAATTACAAGACTCTGCCTCTACACCACAATCCACTAGCTATATGGACAAAAGTAAGGCCATGGTAAAATAGAAAGTCCAAATAGAATGGGGTAGTCCTTGCTCAGTTCTATTTAATGAAATGGGTATCCCATGTTGCCAGATATCCCAGTTCTGTTTTCCTTCATTGTAGAGAAAAGAAACAGAGAGAAGAGGGACAGACACCACAGCACCACTATACCCATCCACGGAGATCCCTCTGGTGAACCCATAGAATGCAGGTATTCAAGCCTTCCTTTTGGCTTGTTTTTGTTACACTGAGAGTTTCACAGCTCTGGGAAAACTTGTATTTTTCAGATAGAAAGAGAGAAAGATTGCGAAGTGCCGATGACCAGCAAAAGGATCCCGGTTCAAGCCCTCGGCTCCCCACCTGCAGGGGAGTTGCTTCACAGGCAGTGAAGCAGGTCTGCAGGTGTCTCTCTTTCTCTCCCCCCTCTCTGTCTTCCCCTCCTCTCTCCATTTCTCTCTGTCCTATCCAACAGTGATGACATAATAATAATAATAACTAAAACAACAATAAAAAAAAAACAGGGGCAACAGAGTCAGGCGGTAGCGCAGCGGGTTAAGCGCACGTAGAGCAAAGCACTAGGACCGGCTTAAGGATCCCGGTTCGAGCCCTCGGCTCCCCACCTGTAGGGGAGTCACTTAACAAGTGGTGAAGCAGGTCTGCAGGTGTCTATCTTTCTCTCCCCTTCTCTGTTTTCCCCTCCTCTCTCCATTTCTCTCTGTCCTATCCAACATCAACGACAACAGTAATAACTAGAACATTAAAACAAGGGCGGCAAAAGGGAATAAATAAAAATAAATACTTTTTAAAAAGGGCAACAAAAGGGAAAATAAATAAATAAATATTAAAAAAGGAGAGAGAGAGAGAGAGAAAGACAGGAAGAAAGGAAAAGCTATTATAATGGGGCCAGGCAGTGGTGCTCCCAGTGGAGCACACACATTACCATGTGCGAGCTTAGTTGTAGTACAACCATGTAGCGTACCAGGGACTCGAACCTGGGTCATGAGTATGGGAAAACAGGAATCAATCTCACAAGCCAGATGGTCTAGTTTGTTTGCTTATTCGTTAGTAGAGCATTGCTTCAGTATTAGTCAGCATTGGTTTATGCTGGTTTAGGGGACTGAATCTGTATCAGTAGTCTACCTTTAAATATTAGAAGTAATCAAAACTTTCAAACATCAGACAAGGATACAAGGACATTCTACAAATAGTCAGTTCTTATAAAAAATGTCAGTGCCTTAAAAGACAAAGAAAGGAAGTCAAGGAGGTGGCACAGTAGCTAGAGAGCTAGACTTAAAAGCACGAGGTCCTGAGTTCTATTCCCAGCACAACATGGACCAGTGATGCTCCAGCACAAGTGCTGTTAGGCTCTGTGCTCTCTTACACTCTCTCTCTCTCTCTCTCTCTCTCCCTTTCTCTTACTCTCTCAAGAATAAGTAAGTTTTTAAGAAGAAAAAGGATGAAGAGCCAATGTAAAGGCAAGTAAATGAAATTCAAGGTTAAAGAAGACTGAAGAGATCAGAGACATGGTAGTCAAAGGTAATGTGTGATGCTGGATTGGAACATGGAGTGAGCAATAAATGCTGTAAAAGATATAAGTACAATTACAACTTTTTCGTAATGTTTATTTATTCCCTTTTGTTGCCCTTATTGTTTTATTGTTGTAGTTATTATTGTTGTGGTTGTCGTGCTTGGATAGGACAGAGAGAAATGGAGAGAGGAGGGGAAGACAGAGAGGGGGAAAGAAAGACAGACACCTGCAGACCTGCTTCACCGCCTGTAGGTGAGGAGCCTGGAGCTTGAACTGGGATCCTTATGCCAGTCCTTGCACTTTGAGCCATGTGCGCTTAACCCGCTGCACTACCGCCCGACTCCCACAACTAGAACTTTTTAATATGAGTGTCAGGTTTGAAATTTTATAAATAATTACAAAGTCCCTTTGGAAATGCTGAAAATGTTCTATGAGATTGTGGTGGTTGCTGCACAATTCTGTAAAACTACTACCAGTCCCTGAATTGTATACTTAGAACAGTGAAGGCTAGTGCTAAAATGATCAAATAGAAAGGACTGTTTTATTTTATTTTCTCCTTTGTTGCCCTTGGTTTTTTTGGTTTGTTTGTTTGTTTTTATTGTTGCTGTAGTTATTATTGTTGTTGTTATCATCGTTGTTGGATAGGACAGAGAGAAATGGAGAGAGGAGGGGAAGACAGAGAAGGGGAGAAAAAGATAGACACCTGCAGACCTGCTTCACCACCTGTAGGTGAGAAGCCAGGGCCTCAAACCAGGATCCTTACACCGGTCCTAGCCACATGTGCTTTACTCACTGTGCTACTGCCCAGAAAGTACTGTTTTATATTCACCATAGAAGAGACCTGAACTGCCAACAAGCATAAGAAAAAATGCTCCAAGTCATTGATTGTCAGAGAAATGCAAATAAAGACAACAATGAGATACCACTTGACTCCAGTGAGAATGTCATACATAAGAAAAGGTAACAGCAACAAATGCTGGAGAGGTTGTGGGGACAGGGGACAAAGAAGCCCTCCTGCACTGCTGGTGGGAATGTCAATTGGCCCAACCCCTGTGGAGAGCAGTCTGGAGAACTCTCAGAAGGCTAGAAATGGACCTACCCTATGATCCTGCAATTCTTCTCCTGGGGATATATCCTAAGGAACCCAACACACCCATCCAAAAAAATTTGTGTACACCTATGTCCATGTCAGCACAATTTATAGTAGTCAAAACCTGGAAGCAACCAAGGTGTCCAACAACAGATGAGTGGCTGAGCAAGTTGTGTTTTTTACACACAACGGATTACGACTCAGCTATTAAAAATGGTGTGAATTCACCTTCTTCACTCCATCTTGGATGGAGTTTGAAGGAATCATGTTAGGTCAGAAACAAAAGAATGAACATGAGTTGATCGCACTCATATGCAGAAGTTGAAAAACAAGATCAGAAGGGAAAACACAATGCAGAACTCGGACTGGAGTTGGTGTATTACACCAAAGTAAAAGACTCTGGGGTGCGGAGGGGGAAGGGTTCAGGTCTTGGAACATGATGGCAGAATAAGACCTACTGAGGATTGTACTGTTATGTGGAAAACTGGGAAATGTTATGATATACTATTGTACTTTACTGTCAAGGTAAACCATAATCCTCCAATAAAGAAATTTAAAAAATAAATAAAAAGAAGGGTCTGTTTTCCTTTACCCAAAAACAACAAAGCCCCAACATGTATAAAAAATTCTCACACAGAAATGGACTCAGATTTGAAAGAAGTTTCCACAGTAAGGGACAAAAACTGAAGGCAGGGAGTCGGGCAGTGGCGCAGTGGGTTAAGCGCACGTGGCGCAAAGCACAAGGACCTGTGTAAGGATCCTGGTTTGAGCCCCCGGCTCCCCACCTGTAGGGGAGTCGCTTTACAAGCGGTGAAGCAGGTCTGCAGGTGTCTGTCTTTTTCTCCCCCTCTCTGTCTTCCCCTCCTCTCTCCATTTCTCTCTGTCTTATCCAATAACAACAACATCAATAACCACAACAATGTTAAACAAGGGCAACAAAAGGGAAAATAAATAAATATAAAAAAATTTTTTTTAAAAACTGAAGGCAACAAAAACATGGAGAGAAGTCACCAAAGTGAAAAGCTGTTCCACAAAACAATAGCCATAATAGGAAGAAGAACCATTAAGATACAGAGCTTCTATCAGGCTAGCAAAGGGACATGTTGAACTGATATCCTGGTACTACATGCAATTATAATTGTGTACCTATAACTTTACAATGAGGAAAGAGAAACAAAAGCTATAAACCACATGTAAGTGGCAACAGCAGTCTCCCTGTAACCAAAGCAGATTGCTTAGAGCTCCCAGTAACCAAAGCAGATTGCTTAGAGTTCACTGAAATTTGGTTTCCATAGTAACTGGCCCTGGAAGCAGAGATGGGTGAGAAGTCACAAGGTCTGCCAGAATCTGATATTCACAATCTCATATACAGAAGACCTGCAATTTCAAACTTTTGGTCACTACCTGACTCCACTTCAGTGCTATTGCTTCACCCAGGTGTGATGGCAAACTATAATTACCCAAACCCACCCACAGACCCTGGCTTTGGTTCTCATAAAGCACTAGACTGGGAAGACAGGAAGTCACTCACAATGATGAACCAAGATAGCAAATGGAAGTAAATTCCAAATTCAACAGAGCTTAAAGAAAAGAATAAAGTTACCTTATGCTATTACTTCTTAAAGAAGACGTGAAATTTTATGGTCCTAAAGATGCTCACTGAAATGAAAAATTCAGTGGAAGAAAATGTCAACAAAGTCATAAAAACTATGAAAGGAGTCATAAGGAGAAATCAGAGAAATAAAGCATGCAGTGAAGTAGGGAAAACACAGTATAAGCAATGGAGCAGTGCTGTAGATATAGTCTCTCTTCCCCCCCATCTCTCTATTTCTCTTTGTTTATAACAAAAATAAAGAAAAACAAAACAAAAGGTCACCAGGAAGGGTGGATTCATAATGCCAGCACTGATCCCCAGTGATAAAACCCTGATGAAAAAGAAAAAAAAAAAAAAAGAAAGAAGAAAGAAAAATACAGTAAAGGGGAACACCAGCAGAAAAATAGAAACCAAAAGTCAAAACAGTGAACTAGAGGAAGAAAAAAGAGAGAGAGAGAGAGAGAGAGAGAAGGAAAAAGAATCAGAGCAAACGATGATAACTTTCATAAAGTTTTTTTTTACATTTATTTTCATTTTTGTTGCCCTTGTTTTTCATTGCTGTTGTAGTTATTATTGTTGTTGTGAGATAGGACAGAGAGAAATGGAGAGAGGAGGAGAAGACAGAAGTGGGAGAGAAAGACAGACACCTGCAGACCTGCTTCACTATTTGTGAAGCGACCCCCCTGCAGGTGGGGAACCAGGGGCTTGAACCAGGATCCTTTTGCCAGTCCTTGCACTTCCCACCACGTGCGCTTAACCCACTGCACTATCACCCAACTCCAACAAATGACGATAACTTAAAGGTGTTATGGGATAATATGAAGAGGAGCAAACATTCATATCACAGAGGTGCCAAAAGTAGAAAAGAACAAGGACCAGGATTCTTATTTGAAAAAATATTAGCGAAAAATATTCCTCAACTGATGGAGATAATACTCCCAACCCCTCAATGCAGGAAGCTCTCAGACCACAAAAATAAATAAATAAACCCAAACCTAAGTTCACCAAAGCAAAAGCAACTAAAATGCCAAAGCCCAAGGTTAAACAATTTTAAAAGAAGCTAAAGGAAAGCAAAGTTGCCCATAAGGAAATCCATTAAGACAACCAGCTGATTTCTCCACAGCAATTCTGATGGCTAGAACGAGCTGGCAGGACATAATTCAAAATTTTGAATGGGAAAGATATAGACTAAATCAGCAGACACTAAAATATTCTATCAACTGTGGTGGTGGTCAATGTCAAAATTCATCAAGTCATCAACTATAAGGGGATACAGATAATTGTATGTACATTACATATCAGTAAATCTTGTTAGAAAAAGAGAAATTGGGGGCAAGGCAGTGGCGGGGCCAGGCAGTGGCACACCGGGTTAAGTACAAAGAAAGCACAAGGATGGACGCGTACAAGGATCCCGGTTTGAGCCCCCCCCCCCCCCCCCCCCCCCCGTGTTTCCCACCTGCAGGGTTGTTGCTTCACAAGCAAAGCAGTGGAGCAGGTCTGCAAGTGTCTCTCTTTCTCTCTCCCTATCTTCCCCACCCCTCTCAATTTCTCTGTCCTATCCAATAAAAACAAAGGAATAGCAACCAGGCGCAGTGGATTCATAGTGCAGGCAAAGAAAAAAAAAATCACAAAATGTCTTTGATGTCTCTCTATCGCTCATTATAAAAATAACTTAATTTCCTATACTTTTTCTAACCAGTACTTCATAAATATACAATTTTAAATACAAAGCAATGCTTCAAAATAACAGAAGGATAACTTATTCTGTGTTTTCAATGTTTCACAAGCAGAAAATAACCCTACTTCAAAACTAGGGTTCTGAACCCTACTTCCACATAGGATACAAGTGATCTTGCCCAAATCACTGACCTAGGCAAACCTGGATTTTCATAGTCCCAAAGCGTGAATGACATTACAAATTACATCACAGATAATGGTTCTGATTTCAGTGGAATAAATGACCCTTTGGTGAAGAGATTCTATCTAAATGAAATCATAATCTAAGTATCTAGTAATAATAGGTGCTAAATAAATCTTTATAAAATAAATGAATAGCTTTAAATGTAAAGCCAAAAGTTATGAAAAAAATCATGCACAATGCCATTGGATGACATGTTTCTAAGCAGTGTTGTAGACTAGTGCAAAAAGATCTTTCCTCTTTGAACCCATCTATAGCATGCAGCCAATATCACATCAGAGTCAAGGATGAACACTTTATTCCCTGGTGCAACACTGCCAGAAGTCATTATAGAGCAGATTCTACATTTTAAATCTACCCTAAGGCAAGCTCACTTGTAGGATTTAAAATTCTGTGTGAGCAAGAACTCTTATTATTACTTCCATTACTTGCCTTAGAGAAGGAAAAAACTGAGTCTGTAATGACCCTCTTGAGCAGACCAAAAAAATCCAGAGAACAGGAACTGTTCAAAAGGTCAAAGTGGCAGACGGGCAGGAGAGTGTCATATCCAATGAGACTGTAGAAGCAAGTTGGGGCCAGACAGGCCCACATTGTAAGTTACTGTAATGTCTTATCTTGTAATGGTTTAGCCCTTATTCTAAGAGCAACAGAAAGGCACAGGTTTGTAAACTGGTAGTGGGCTGGCTGAAGAGAATGGAAGGAAAGGGACAAGAGAAGATTTGCATTTTGAAAAGATCACACTCCACAATGTGAAGAAGAAACTGGTGGTGTTGGAAGAAAGAGAAAAGAGTGCAGAGTGAGTGCAAACTTCCTTGGCTACTGCAACAAGTGATTACATAGAGCTTTATCCAAGGTGAGATAGAAAAAAAAAAAGTGAACAGATTGTCAATATATTTAATAAATCAATAGTTTAATTTGGGGGATGAAAGGAAAGATAACATTCAATTCTTCATCTGTAAAACAGGGCTGTGGATACTCCATTTGTACAATAACTATCTTGCGGCCTTCTGTTGCAAGAATATGAAATGATAGAAATATTACGAACTTAGTACAGAGCTTGACACCTAATACATGCATCCTAAAAAAAATCATTATTGCAAGTATTACTGTCATGTCAAGGAAAAGTAACTACCATAGGCTGAGTCCCAAAAGTTGAAATAAAACTAACAGAAAAAGATTTGTATCCAATCCGCACCAGATCATACCGGCTGGCCACTAAAACAACTATTTCAAAGCAGGCCTAGGCCTGCATCCTAAGCAACACTCATTTATAGCCCCTAATGTCTCAGGCTCCCAAGGCCCTGTCATCCCTGGACTTAAGAACGTGCGCCTGATCGCCATCCGACCAAGTCCTTCGGGTCTCTGCCCATAAGTACAAGCTTACGAAAGAACTGCAGACTCCAGAGAGCCCGACATACCTTGGCTTCTCGCTCTCTTTCCTCCGCGGTCGGGGTCCGCTTCATGCTGCCACTCCAGCCGCCTTCGCCACAGCTAGTCGCGTAGATTCCTGGCTCCCGAAGCCCCCCTCCTGTCTGTAGTTCTGTCGCTAACCTGCTCTGGTCCAGTACAATTCACCCTCAGCAACTTGAGAACTACTATTCCCAGGATGCACAGCGGCAATGCCTGAAAGCGCCACGGGGTTTGAAGCACGAGAATTTCCCAGCCTCGACAGCTGGACGAGAGTAGTCCACTCCACGAAGATCTGAAGCAGGAGGGCTAGAGGAGAACTACATTTCCCATGAGGTATTGGGAGAGGCTGCCATGTTTTTCCCGTGCTCCTCTTGGCCAGCCGCCCCACACATTGTGGGCGCTATAGCAACCACAGCTAGCGGCAGGGAGAGAGTAGCGGTGAGTATTCTTGGGGTAAAAAGAGGGGGATGTCGGCGACCCCCGCCCCTCTCCTCCAGCACGGGCGGGACGCCTAGGTTCTGCTCTGAAGCCTGGAGGAGGCCCTGAAGTTTTGCTCGCGTGAGACACAGCCCTGCACGAGACTCCTGCACATCTTCAGGCCTGAAATCACAACCCGCCCACTAGCCCCAAGCCCTGAAATGGTTTGAAATCTTAAATCCCCACCCCAAACCTTAGCTGAAGAGAGTTCATGCTAATGGCTGTCTCTGTTCAAGTCCTTCAACTATGTTAGTGTCAACACAGCTTTTCATTTGCCAAGGAGTAAGAGCTGGTGGTTAGACCCTAAGTCTCCTGAGTGGCCTATTGTTTACTGATGTATAATTATCTGTTTATCGTCGCGTTAACTCACTGCCTAATAACGCCAGAAAGAAAGGGATTTCTCTTTACCATTTTCATCTCCATACCAAGCAACTAATTTTTACTCAAAAAAAGAAAAAATGCCAGGTCCTGTACCTGGACTTGTCAACAAGACCTACTTGTCTCAAGACGCGTACACGTTTTTAGTGGAGACAGACTAGTAAAAAATTGGTAACCAAACATAATTTTGAATAGCGACGATTGCTATAAAATGAGTAAACTAATGAAATTAAGGAAAAGACTTAGAATGCTCAGGGGAGAAGACCTGAACCTGAGTGAGTGAGGAGCCAACCAATGTTAAGTCCTTGAGACTCACATAAGGACCATGGATTTGGGGGGACATGAGGGAGAACAGGGAGGAGCATGTGAGCAAAAAGGATTGGCATGAGAAGGGGTTAGAGAGGCATGGAAGCACTGAGCAACCTCCTTACTACTAGCATTTGGGGAGCTAGATAATGCTTTGTTGTGATTCCTTTGCACTGTAGGATGGATATCACCCTTGACCTCTGGATGCCAGTAGCACCTCTGACATCCCAATTCTAACTATCAAAATATTTATTGACTAGCTATTTTTAGTTTTGTTATCTTTGGCAAGTTATCTCAATTATATCTAATCCTCTTCATTTGTATGATAGGGATCATTTTAGTCACAGTCGCACAGGAATAATTCATATAAGCAGAAGACTTACAATAGTGCCTGACACATTTTGGTAAACATTCAAGAAATGCTGATACCATTAGCATTGCTGTTGTTATAAAAAAAAAAAAAAACTGCCATACCTAGCATGGGAAAGTTATCTTCACAAATATTTTGTGAGGAAGGAACCATAGAAACATTCCCTCCAAAAGCTATCAGGGGACGGGATGGGATACGGAGATCTGGTAGTGGGAATTGTGTGGAGTTGTACCCCTCCTATCCTATGGTTTTGTTAATGTCTCCTTTTTTAAATTAATTAATTAAGAAAAAAGAAAGAAACCTTAAAAAAGAAAAAAAAAAAAAAGGAAAGAAAGAAACATTCCCTCCAAGTATAGTCTTGCAAATGGTTTGTGTTTAATGTTTTTTTTACAGCTTGGGCACTAACATCAACCTTTTAAGTATGACTGTTTCCAAAAGAAAAGGGATCATTTCCTAAATATAGTCTGTTAGCTGCTTTTGTTACAGCAAAATGCAGTGGTTCTCAATTTCTATCTGAGCTGTAATAAATGGTATAAACCTTCTGCCTAAAAGATGTTGTATATATATACAACACTTGCATACAATTTTTAAAATATTTATTTATTCATTTTGGATAGAGTCAGAGAAAAACTGAGGGGAAAGGATGAAAGAAAGAGACCTGCAGTACTGTTTCACCACTCACAAAGCTTCCACCCCACAAGTGATGACCAGGGGCTTGAATCCAGGTCCTTATGCACAGTATACACTCTGCCAGGAGCATCACAGCCCAGCTTCTAAAATATTGTAATCATTTTCTAGGACCACCCACAGGAAATCCCGTGGGCTTTGTTCAACAGCTATTTAATAAACAGTTTTGTGCCAAGCTCTGCCAGCTTTTGAGAATAAAGAGGTGTGAACAGAACAAGTAAGCTTGCTGTTCTCCTGAACTTTATTTTTATTTTTTTTAATTATCTTTATTTATTGGACAGAGACAGCCAGAAATCAAGAGGGAATGAGGAGATAGAGAAGAAGAGAGACACCTGCAGCCCTGCTTCACCACTTGTGAGGCTTTCCCCTTGCAGGTTGGAATTGGGGGCTTGAACCCAGGTCCTTGCACACTGTAACATGTATACCCAACCAGGTGCGCCACTGCCCGGTTCCCCTGATTTTTACAATTCAAGTGCAAATTATATACATTTTGAATGTCTATCTGCTTTTGGACTCCTTTTTTGGCAGTTTGTTTTGACTTTCTGAGGTAGATTGAAATAAAAGTATAAAATCATTCCTTTTGATTTCTTTTTTGCTAGTCTTTCTATGAACCATTCACGTGCAAAATTATGGTGGCACATCTCAGTAAACAATAGAAGCTGTAAAATTGCCAGAATAATTGGGTAGCCTGAACAGTGATGTAGGAAAATATGCAATCCCAGCCTCAGGGAAGCAAAGATACACACCAAAAATAACCCAGTTGGTAAATTTATGAAACTTCGTACATAAAGCTTGGTTCATTCATTTACGCATCAACGTGAAAATATTCACATAATTTTGACATCACAGGCAAATGTTCTAAATGTCAACAGCTTACCATTTTCTATTCTTTGAATAACTATGAGGTTTTTTTTGCATTTTTAAACAGTGGTTTCCTCTCTTAAAATATATTTTTAATTTATTTATAAAATAAAAAGTACTGACAAGACCATAGGTTAAGAGGAGTACAATTCCCACCACCACAGTTCCGTATCCCACTCCCTCCCTTGAAAGCTTTCTTATCCGTTATCCCTCTGGGAGTATGGACCCAGATCATTATGGGGTACAGAAGGGGGAAGGTCTGGCTTCTGCAATTGCTTCTCCACTGAACATGGGTGTTGGCAGGTCAATCCATTCTCCCAGCCTGTCTCTATCTTTCCCTAGTTGGGTAGGGATATGGGGAGGTGGGGTTCCAGGACCCATTGATGAGGTCCTCTGCCCAGGGAAGTCAGGTTGGCATCATGGTAGTATCTGTAATTTGGTGGCTGAAAGTTGAAGGGCCAGGAAGGTAACTCAGGCATCAAGCACATGTAGGACCATGAGTTTGTTCTTCAGCAACACATAAAGTGACAAAACAGTTCTCTCTGTGTTATTTCTCTCTCCTTTTCCCTTTTTCATGAAACTTCCTCTCTTACAGGAAAAAAAAAAAAAGAAAAGAAAAAAGAAAGAAACTGAAACAATTCTAGGTGACATGACCAGCTAAGAAATACAAGAATAACCACTTGAAGCAAGTTCCTTATTTGAGTTATTTCCAATATACCTCCCTTCTATTGAGATCTGAGAGGAAAAGGATTGGAATTGTTTCAGATAAAGAAATAAGAAGGAAGAATGATAAGCTTACTCTCTTTCCTAAGCAAACTATAGGAAATAGGCCACTGAAAAGAACACTCTCCATGACTGAAGGTAGTTTTTCTTTTAGAATAGAGCTTTCATCTTCAAGCATCACATATGGACAGTAAGATGTCCATTAAAGTTCTAGTGCTGTATTCACTTTATTTGGCTCATTCCATTGCATAGCTAGTGTTATAACTTGGAAAGATTTTATTTGAATTTCTTTTCTACACAGGCCATGTCTGGTCCAAGTGATGAGACTGCAGGAGACCTGCCTGTGAAAGATATAGATCCAAACCTCTTTGGAATGGGAGCGATACAAGGTATGGCCAGCTGTTATTTATTACAGTTAGAAATTTTGATCAGTGTCTGCTTTACTTGTAAATTGAAAGTATTTCTGATATTTACACAAACCCATCCACTTAAGTAACTGTATAGTTCTTAATTGACCTAAACAAAGTGGAGAGTTAAGAGCAACATATGGTATTTTTACTGCATGCATGCATCAGTTATCAACAGCTCGTAGAAAATGTAAAAACCCCCATTCTGATAAGGAATTGTGATAAATCATCTTTTAAAATTCCAAACATCAGTAGAAACTTCAGAGTGTCAAACCTCCAAACTGAATTGCTGGTTTAAATCACATTCACCACTAAAATGTCTTAAGTGCTATATAGGAGGAAATGCCCTATTTACTAGTTTTCCTTCCAGTTAAGCAGAATATCTAAAAATGATTTATTTATACAAGTGATAATGTTTTTTTTTTTAAGAAAAAAAAAAGGCTGTACTCTATTAAAGACTTTGTTCAATTTTTTTTTTTTTTGTCACTTAAGGGCTGCTGCTGTTGAACTAAAAAGCACTTTAAAATTAAGAAAAGCACTGCTTTCAAAAAACTACAGAACGTAGAGCTGTGAATTTGTATACAGTGTATTAACTATGCTGTTATGTCACTATGTTTACTTAAAAGACTGATGTAAAATATATCCCACAAATATGTTTTGATACAACTGTTGATCAGATAGTATAGATAGTCATCTTAAACTGTTACACAAAGGTCATCGTTGTATTGTCAGTGAGGAAGGTATGTTTGACTATTCAGCTTTTGTTGTTAGTAGTAAATAACATCTAGAAATTTTGCTTTAGATTATTAGTATATTATAAGTAAATAAACTTAAGTGTGTAAAACTATTGTGTTTCAGTTCTGTAAATGCAATTCTTGCACTCAGTAACTCACCATAAGGCTTTAATCTCTGCCGGGGCTTAGTGCTGGCACTATGAATCTTACTACTACTGGCAGCCATTTTTCCCCTTTTTCTACCTTCCCTATTTTACTCAACAGAAAAGAAAGAAATTCAAAGTGGAGAGGGAGATAGGAAGGGAGAGAAATTAATGATAGACACATGCAGACCTGCTTCACTACTCATAAAGTGTCCCCCATGCAGGTAAAGAGTGGGGACTCAAACCCAGATCCTTGCACATAGTGATGTGTGCATTCAACTAGGTGTGCCACTGCCTATCTCTCTAGGTTGATATTTTTAGACTGTATTAAATAATCTTAACTATTATTTACCATTATTTCTATAGAAACTCCAACACGAACAATGAAGTCTCGTCAGGCAGTGTCACGTATCAGTCGCGAGGAACTGGAAGACAGATTTTTGCGTTTGCATGATGAAAACATTTTACTTAAACAGCACGCCTGCAAACAAGAGGATAAAATTAAAAGGTTATGATAAAAAGCTTTTAGCTTTTTTTTCTGATTATGTAAAGTTTGGACTGTATGATTTTTAATTAGCTGAATTGAAAACCCCACTTGAATCTTTTTTGGAACAAGGGAGGTTTTAAAATAATTACAGGTTTTAGAAATGTAAAATCATACAAACTAGAATAATAAAGCAACAAAAATATATTTACTATATCTGAAGTTGAGATTGTAAGCAAAATGCAATAGCATGAAGTTTTTCCCCTGCAGATGGGATCCAGGCGCTTGAACCCAGCTCCTTGTGCACTGTAGTACATGCACTTAACCAGGTTTGCCACTGCTTGGCCCCTCTCTGTCTATCCTAAATAATAAGGATAAAAAAAAAAAAAAACGACTAGGAAGTGATGGACTTTTAACATGTGTGAGCCCCTGCCACTATAAGAAACAGTGTATGCTAAAGGAGGGATAAGTTTCTAGTTAAGTTTCTCTTCCATGGACTTCATTTTAATGGTCCACTCACCTGCTCAGTGTACAGAAGTATACTTTTGGTTTTTGAGTTATGATTACAAGACATGTGACTTTTTCAAGACATGTGACTCATTTACCTGCTCTCTTTTCTCTATAAGTACCACACGCTAACCGATTGCACCACTGGAGCTCCACCTGCTCTCTTTTCTAACCAGTAACACATACACATTAGCCTGTCAGAATGAGATGTGAAGTTTATAGCTATAAAACAGTTGTTTTGGGGGCCAGGTGGTAGCGCAGCTGGTTGAGCACACATGTTATACAGTGTGCAGGGACCCAGGTTCGAGCCCCTGGTCCCCACCTGCAGGGGGAAAACTTCACAAGTGGTGAAGCAGTGCTGCAGGTGTCTCTCTGTGTCTCTCCCTCTCTATCACCCCCTTCCCTCTCAATTTCTGACTGTCTCTATCCAACAAATAAAAAAAAAAAAGGGAAAAGAAACAGTTTTTTTTTTTCTTTGATCAACCTGAGAATGGCAGGGGGAGGCTGAAATGGAGTTGGGGATCCAGTGCCCTATGATGAAGAAAGATGGCAGTTTGGTGGTGGGTGAGGTGTGCTGACACCTACTTTGGAACATAAGAAACCATACCCCTATGACAATTGCTGTCTTGTAAATCACATTTCCTCAACAAAGTAATTAAATTTTGGGGAAAAAAATTGAACCTTGACCCAGTGACCATTCAAAATTTAAATTCTGACTGGGAAGATAGCTAAATCTGTTAAAGCACCAACTTATATGCCTGAGACCACAGAGGCTACAGCTACAGTATCTGCCATCACCTTATGCCAAACCTGACAAGTGCTCTGATGTTCTTTGTCCATCTTATAATATAGACTTTTTAAAAGTTTAAATTCCTTCTCTCTTTCCCACATCTGACTATGCCTGCTAGTAATATGAGTTAATTGACTTAAGAGGTGATTAGTACTTCCTTTAGTAGTAAGTAGTATAGATTTGATAAGCCACCTCTTGAAAATTAATGTAATTCTAAAAGTTCTCAAACCTTATCAGACTGCATCTGATTCTTTCATACCATAAAATAATCAAATCATGACAACAACAATTATTGTTACCATTAGATGAACGGGTACAATCTTGTGTGTCTTGGCAAAGGTTACTTAAACATCTTAGATGAATTTTTGCCGGAGCTTCATGGTGGGGCTTTGCACCTGCACAATCAATCCCACTCCTCCTGGCAGAGGAGGACAAGAGACAGAGAATGAGAAATAACTACATCACCATCCACCACTTATGAAGTTTCCCTTCCGCATGGTGCTCACGTGGTGGCAGGGTACTCCACTTTGATACTCACACATTGTTCACTCTACCTGGTGAACTGTGTCTAACTTGTTTTATTTTATTTATTTATTCCTTTTTGTTGCCCTTCTTGTTTTATTGTTGATGTCATTCGTTGTTGGATAAGACAGAGAGAAATGGAGAGAGAAGGAGAAGACAGAGGGGGGAGAGAAAAATAGACACCTGTAGACCTGCCTCACCACCTATTAAGCAACTCCCCTGCAGGTGGGGAGCCGGGGGCTTGAACCAGGATCCTTACGCTAGTCATTGAGCTTTGCGCTACCTGCACTTAAGCTGCTGCGCTACTGCCCAACTCCCCTCTGAGGAGACTTTAAGTCACACTATTGATGTGCTTTTCTTGCTTTAAAGATTGGGGTCATGTGTTTTTCTCTAGATGTTTTTCTCTTGTATTTTTTCATATTAAGTCTATCTTTCTTTTTAACATAGTCTCCATCTCCCTGTGAAAGTCTCAGCATAATAGGAGATTCAGATACTTGAGTCGACATCTCATTCAGATGGTTACTACATTTCTGTGGATAAGCCATTAGATGTGATTCAGAATTGTAAACTCATTAAAGGGCTAGTTAGAATGTATGTCTCTGATGTTATCTGATACTTGGCCGACTCTCCCAATGATATATCATTCTTTGGATTAGGTGGAAAAGGAGCAATTCATTGATTATCTTACTAGAGTATTTGTGGTACTCTTGGATCTTGGTTTCTATTATCCTGTATCCTTTATAAAGCATGTTTAATGGATGTGCCTCAAGGGAAAGAGAAAACAATCTTAACTGATTATGTTATGCATAGCTCTCCCTGATGCCACATGCTGTAGGCCGGGTAACCAGAAGTGTAGATAGACATGTATTACTACCACTTTTACAAAGGACTCTGCTGGGGGGTGGGGGGGGGGAACGGACCAAAAAGTGGTTCTATGACATCCCAAAGCTATTAAGGTTTTTTTTTTTATTTCACTTTTGTTCTCTTAAGTAAAAGCTTCTGTCCATAACCATTCTAAAATAAAGTAAAATCCATTTAAAGAAGAATGAAGTGGTTTTTTTTTTTTCTAATCTCCTGGCTGAGTCTTTATAAAAATAGATTCACTATAAACTAGAATCAACTATTGAAGATGTGCGACCAATTTTGTAAAATCTTGAACTTGTGTCTCTCATCAAAGCCACCTTTTCTTTCTTGTTCTGCCAAGATTTTTCCACTCACTGTCAGGCATGTTTTCCGTGCATGTATATTACATCACCCCCATGTGCCCTTTCTGTCTTTTGTTCTGTCCAACTAGTTTTTATCAAAACTTAAAAAGAGTTAAAGGTCTAAACCCCTGAAATGTCAAAATCACAATATATGTACCATTAATTAAAATAGTTCTTCATCTCGTTATTTTCTACCATTAAACTTGCATAGTTACTGAGCCTACTTTTGAATGTTTCATAGGGGTTCTACATGTATATAGGTATGCATCCTAACATTTTTATATATGCAATATGTCTTAATCCTGGAGAAGCTAAAAGCAGTACATAACCTAAATGCTGCATAGTCTTAATACACTTTTCAAAAGTTTTAACTTACTGTGGATTGCCGATATAACCCACCACATCCACAATCTGTAGCTACATTTAAGTGCATACAGCATTCCTACATAAGGTCATGCGTTAAAAATTGCATTTGAGGAACATATGGAGTAAATATGTGTCCTCTCTTTACTAACCTTAAATGATAAGCCTTAGGAAACTGTTATTTGTCAGTGCTATAAAGCAGATTGTTGCCCAGTGGTTTCAATTATCATCAAAGGGTTCTTCACAGGCAGTAATATTTACATCAAAACCTGAAATTTATTATTCAGGTTCTGCACTGAAGTCTTCACAGTGATTATGTTCCTTTCAACAGAATGCATTTTATGCTGACTTCTCACATTCCTTTTCATCTTTTTATTATTTCCCTAGAATGGCCACCAAGTTAATACGCCTGGTTAATGACAAGAAAAGATATGAACAGGTTGGTGGCGGCCCCAAGCGGTTGGGGCGCAATGTGGAAATGGAAGAAATGATTGAGCAACTGCAAGAGAAAGTTCATGAGCTTGAAAGACAAAATGAAGTCCTTAAAAACAGACTAATTTCAACCAAACAACAACTTCAAATCCAGGGTTACAGGCAAGCACCATACAATTATGTGAGATCTCGTGTTAATACAGGGCGTCGAAAGGCAAATGAAAATGCAGGCCTAAAGGAATGCCCCAGGAAAGGTAAAGTAAAACTTACACTGAATCCTAAATTTTAGTCTTTGAATAAGTTTTTTTGTGTTTGTGAGTATGCAAACATAGACTTCCCCCCCATACTCATGTTTTTTAACTTTTTAACTAAGAATCATTTACTTTAGTGATCACTACACTCAAATGTATTTAGAAAAACATTGAGCGTACCTATGCATCCTGATAGAATAGACTTGTATGAAATAAAGATATGAATGAATTTAGTTACTTTGGGTTGGTTTCTTATATTAGATAGATGGAAATCACATTGACTCAAAATACAAAAACCAGGTAGTATGCTTATTGTTTACTGGTGACAGTGAAACTTCTTTGTTTAGTAACCTTTTATAGAATTTTCAAAGCTGTTAAATTTTTCCCCATTGTGTAGAAGCAGCTACGCATTATGGAATGCCCATATAACCAGGGGAGTTTTAAAGCTGGGCTCTTTTTCTCTGGGTACAAGGTGGTGTGACCTTGGCTAAGTCTTCTAAGGACTTTGAACTTGGTTTTCTTTTTACATCAAATAAAAGGACTAAGTAAGTGACCATATGTAAGTAAGTGTCTTCTATCTCCTAAAACAATCATTTTGAGATCTTATTTCCTAAAGTATACCCCGGTTACAATTCAGCGTCATAGGCAAGATTCAGTATAGAAAGAATCTAAACATCTCTCCCCCTGCCTGCCCCTAGCCTTTTCCTTACTGCCAGCATTTCTCTGGGGCTTTGTGCCTACAGGAGTCCAGTGTTCCTGGCAGACTTTTTTTTCTTTTCTTAACAGAGCAAGAGAGATATCACAGTACTGCTTCACCATCATGAAGTTCCCTGTTTCCAGTATTCCTCCAGTGTAACAGCCTAGGACTCGAACATGGATCCTTATACATGATAAGTGTGCACTCTACAGACTGAGTCACTCAGAATGCCGTAATCTAAATATTTCTAATGAAAATTCCCGGTTCTGTCTACCCACATGCAAATTTCACTTATTATGAAATAACAGTAACTTTTTACTACTTTTTCAACTACTGCAAAAGGAAATAAAAGCTTAGATCTAATGATCTTTTAGCATATGCTTCTTATGAAAACCAGACTTGGCCGGGGGAGGGGGCACAAAAATTATGTAAACTTGCAGTTCATTGAGAAAGATAAAACAACATATGAACAGAAAGGGAGAAATTTTTGTTCTTTTTTTTTTTTTTCCAAGACAAAATGTAAATGCTGTCTGGCCCTTAGACAAAATTCCTTTGAAGTCAATAAGGCCTTTTCATAGGCAGGACTAGCTGTAGAATGAAAGAGTTTGGCTACTCCTAGTCATGTAATATAGATTTGAATATAACCAAGGAAATTATAGTGGACTAGAAGTTAGAAAATACATTCTGCTACTGATGAGCTCTTTACATGGGAGAAAGTCCTTGACTGGAATCCCATTTTCAAAATCTGTAAAATGGACTGATAATAGATTAGATTAAAAGATCAGAAAAGGGAAGCTCCATCATAATTTATTTTAACTCTAAAAAGTTACATATCAGGCCCAGAAAGATAATTTACTTCAACAATACACCTGCTTTGCCATAGGCTTGGATTAGGTTTGAGTCTGGCCCCCACCACGTGAATGAAGCTTAATCTCTGTCTGTATATCTTTATCTCTCTCTTTCCATCTGCAAACGTCAGCCTGGAATAATGAAGCCCCAGTGATGACCAAGAAAAAGTCTTATAATTTCCGAACCCTAGTTTTGTCATCCATGGTTATACTTGGGCAAAATAATTTGCAAGGTATATAGAATCTCTCATACTAAATAAAAACAGTGCCCAAATTATGCTGAGTTGCTTTTTAAATAAAAGATTTTTTTCAGGAGTCGGGCGGTAACGCAGCGGGTTAAGCACAGGTGGCACAAAGTGCCAAGGACCGGCATAAGGATCCCAGTTCGAGCCCCAAGCTCCCCACCTACAGGGGAGTTGCTTCACAAGCGGTGAAGCGGGTCTGCAGGTGTCTTTCTCTCCCCCTCTCTGTCTTCCCCTCCTCTCTCCATTTCTCTCTGTCCTATCCAACAACAATGACATCAGTCATAACTACAACAATAAAACAACAAGGGCAACAAAAGGGAATAAATAATAAATATTTTTTAAAAAATAGAATTTTCTCAGGGTAGGGAGAAAGCATAATGGTTATGCAGAAAGACTTATGTACCTGAGGCAGCAAAGGCCCCTTGGTTTAATCTGTAGCACCAGCAATGCCAGAACAGTGCTCTGGGGTAGGGAGTGGGGGGGGCAGATTTACTGGAAGTTTCTCCACATAGAAAATAATAAAAAGAGCCACAGAGCAGTCAAATCTGTTTTTTCATTAAATCACTTTATTGGGAAAAATGATTTATAAGACTGACAAAGTCACAGTTTATACAGTTTATCTCCCCATGATAGTGTCAGCACACCAGGCCCTCTGCCAGCTTATTATCTCCCTCAACTCTTTCAGCCCTCTCTCACCTCACCTCCACTACAGCAGTCTACTTAAAATGTGATTGTATAACTTGGATTTTTCCTATATTTCTCTAGTCTTGTTCAGACGTTATTTTCACTGTCTGCTGCAAAGTCCAAGACATAGAACTTGCTCAAAGCATTCATTGGTGACAGATACTTATAAAAAAATATTTAAGGTCTTTTTATTTATTTGTTTATGAGGTATTAGGAGAGAGAGAAAAACATAGTAGGACTAGTGCATGAAGTGCTGGGGATTGAACCGAGGACCCAGGTATGTATGAAAGTACAGCCTTATCCACTGTGCCTCCTCCTGGCCAAAATTAATAATTTAAGCATGATCTTTCTGAGGAAAGCATCACTGTGAAGGTAACCTTAGTAGCCTTAAACCTTTCAAGACTATATTTGAAGCTGGGACTTGGGCCAGACATTCAGAAATATTTCAACCACTCATTGCTAGGTGAGAATCCCAGACTCTCTCTGACCACAGCCGTAACCCAAGCTACTATACAGATAATATCTAGTGCCAGAGAGGCTATTCAATGGTTAGAGCACAGGATTTGCTTGTATGAGGGTCCTGATTAAATCCTGGACAACACATAATGTCAAGTAGTACTCTGCTTTCTTTCTCTCTCTTTTGCCTCATATCAACATATAAATCTTCAAATATGATCTAGTGCCTTGCCAGAATAAAGGGTGAAAATTACTAGTTTAAGGTGTTAGTATATGTAGAAACCATTCTTATTGTGAAAACCAGTAGAAAAAAAACTTTTTTTCACAATTTTTGTAAAGTAATTATGTTTTAAAATATTAACCATTGCCAAATCATGGAACTAAAAAAATTTTCTTTCCTTTTTTTTTATATTTATTTATTTATTCCATTTTGTTGCCCTTGTTTTATTGTTGTAGTTATTATTGATGATGATGTTGTTGGATAGGACAGAGAGAAATGGAGAGAGGAGAGGGAAACAGAGTAGGGGAGAGAAAGATAGACAGACACCTGCATACCTGCTTCACCGCCTGTGAAATGATTCCCTTGCAGGTGGGGAGCCAGGGGCTCGGAACAGGGGTCCTTATGCAAGTCCTTGCACTTTGCGCCACATGTGCTTAACCTGCTGCGTTACCACCCAACTCCCAGAACTAAAAAATTTAAGACTTTTCTGGAGTATAAGTAAGCTATCTTCAATTCTAGAAATATTTGTTTTATTTTACATTGTGTAGTAAAAGTTTTCAAATAGCATTGCTGTGCAAATAATGTAGTTTGCAGATAACCACATTTTTATTATTTTGATGTTTTAGACAGAGTGTTTTCTGCTCCTTTTTTTTTCTATTCTTTAGTTTGGATTACAATTGATGGTGAAAGATTTGGAAATAACAAATAATTTTACTTTATGCAAATTGAAATTCTCATATAGAGAAGCAAACTTTTCTAAAAAGAGTGAATATTTTTGTAACTTTACATCCAGGACTATTCACATTTACAAATAATAAATTAGTTGGCAAATTTATATCCCTTGAACCATTAATTATTCTGTAAATGTAACTCTTAATTAAAATTATATTTAATATGCAATGGGATCAAGTTCATAAAATTGTAAATAGCTTTTTATGTGTATAACTTTTATTTAAAATATATATATATTTTAAGTGCAGCAGCAAAGATATTTTTAAGTGACTTTTAAAAGTTAACATGTGGGAGTCGGGCTGTAGCGCAACAGGTTAAGTGCCCATGGCACGAAGTGCAAGGACTCGGTTTGAGACCCTGGCTCCCCACCTGTAGGGGAGTCGCTTCACAGGCGGTGAAGCAGGTCTGCAGGTGTCTATCTTTCTCTTCCCATCTCTGTATTCCCCTCCTCTGTCCATTTCTCTCTGTCCTCTCCAACAATGACGACATCAATAACAACAACAATAATAAATACAACAATAAAAAAAAACAAGGGCAACAAAAGGGAAAATAAATAAAGATAAAAAAAGTTAACATGTGAATAATAGGAAATTTAGAAACATACAAGAAAGGATTGGGAAAATAGCACAGTGGTTATACAGAAAGACATTCATGCATGAGGCTCTGAGGTCCCAGATTCAATCCCTAGCACCATGATAAGCCAGAGCTGAGTCTCAAAGTCTGTTTTCTACCTCTGTTTCTTCCTCTCTGTAGCTCTCCTTCAAAATAAATAAATAAATAAATATTTAAAAAAAAACAAGGTAAACAACAATGCCTTCTATAAATACAGTTTAACCTCTCATTCTAGATCCTTTGTGTGTATTTATGCAACTAATATCCATTTTTTAATTTTTATTATTTATTAATGAACAAGAAAGAGCGAGAACCAGATCATCACTCTGACATGTACCATGCTGAGGATCTCATGCTTGAGTCCTGCACTTTATCTACTGTGCTACCTCTCAGCTTGTTAAACATCCGTTTTCATGTATTGTGCCTTTTAGCACACCATGATTACTTACCGTTTCAAAGTCTCAAAGTTACGTAAGCATTTTGATAACCAGGAGTTAAAAAATGTTTTACCTAAAGGTACCTATAAATGATTCTTCTGGAATTACCATTGGTTAAATATGGATTTTCTTTTTGAAGTAGAGCATACCAAAGCACATAAAATACTTAAACTTACATTCAACAGTATCTGTGAGTCACACAGTAAAAATATAGTCCAGAATGTAAGGTCAAGGGCAAAAGAGCTCACCTGGAGGGTACCTGTTTTGCCATGCACATGACCCAGCCCCCATCACACTGGGGGAAGCTCCACTGCTCTGGTTTCTTCTCTCTGTCTCAGTCATTCTTTTTTTAGATTTTATTTTATTTATTTATTAATGAGAAAGATAGGAGGAGAGGGAAAGAAACAGACTCTGGCACATGTGCTGCCGGGGATCGAACTCAGGACCTCATCTCGAGAGTCCAAAGCCCTATCACTGCGCCACCTCCCAGACCACATGTCTCAGTCTTTCTATCTGAGAAAGTTGACCCAGTAAAGTCAAGGGATATGAATGACTGCTTAGAAACCTTTATCAGTGTACCAAAAGCCAATTTTTGTGACATTTTTCCTTCATATGTCAGTTTATATTGTAAAGATCTGAATTGATATCTTTGATTCTTCCAGAAATAACTTCAGGATTTCTAAATCTAACTTGTATCGAATCATTTCTAGGTAATGTGGTTTCCAAAGTAGAGTTTGCTAAATAGGCAATACTTGCTGCTGTGTTCTACTTAATGCTTCCTGATGACTGAAATCTAATAGTCTCTTTGGTGGTGTATTTCTAATTCTACATACTGTAGAGCACTTAGAAATTTCATTATATAACAGATATCCTTGAGAGCAAATCAAGGGTTCATCTTTTCTAACTTCACTTACAGAATCTTATTAATTTATTTTAAGGTATTAGATTCCAAGATGTAGATGTAACAGAAACCTTGCAACCCATGCTTACTAAGTATGATGACACTTTACTTGAAGAAGCCAGAGGAGAAATAAGAAATTTGTAGGTATTCCTTTTTTTGTGGTCATTTTAAAACTGTTTGTTGATTCTCTCTCTTTTTTTTTTATTCTTCTCTTTCCTTTATTTATTTTTTTTTTCCCTCCAGTGTTACTGCTGGGCTCGGTACCTGCACCATGAATCCACCGCTCCTGGAGGCCATTTCTTCCCCCTTTTGTTGCCCTTGTTGTTGTAGCCTCGTTGTGGTTACTATTATTGCCATTGTTGATGTTGTTCATTGTTGGATAGGACAAAGAGAAATGGAGAGAGGAGGGGAAGACAGAGGGGGAGAGACAGACACCTGCAGACCTGCTTTACCACCTGTGAAGCGACTCCCCTGCAGTTGGGTTGCGGGGGGCTCGAACCAGGATCCTTACGCCGGTCCTTGGCCTTTGCGCCATATGCACTTAACCCACTGTGCCACCGCCCGACCCCCTCTTTCCTTTATTTTTAAAGGAAATTGGTTTACCTGTAAATAATTTACTTCACTAAAATACAGCTAGTTCTGTGGAATAAGGACATACACTAGATAATGTGTTTTTAGTGAAATGAGGAAATGAGCAACTTAACCAATTGAATTGATGAACTTATAGAATGTTTCACGTTACTCATAACTGCCCAAGAAATGATATGAAGTCCAGTTATTTAGAATGGCATAAAGCATGGAGACAACATTTTCATTCTCAGAAAAATAGTAATTTTTTAAAAATCTGAATTCAACTTTTTTGTTGTTGAAAAAATAGAATTGCAGAGAATGGCTTAAATTTTTAAGATATCAAATGCATATTGATTTCAGACTTTGTTTCAATGTAATTCTGTGGTGCCACTTTCATTTATTATGGTTTCAAAAAGGTTACTTCTGCCACAGTTACTTTTTCAATTAATTGAACCCTCATGATTTTAGTGTCTGTGAATCACACAAGTAAAGATACCTATAATCTTCACCTGAGTCATAAGAAAATAACAATTAAGAGTAAGAGGAAAATAATTAAGCAAAAAGTATAATTCTTTCATTTATTCAGAGTATTGTAAGTTAAATTGTTTTGAATATTTTAAGTGAATGTTACAGTAATGATTAGTGCTTTGAGAGAGTGAAATTTAAAGAAAATTGACTTATCTTATGATTAATCAATTTCTGTTCTGGGGATACAGCCTAAGGAAACAAACAAAAACATCCAAAATGATTTATGCATACCTGTGTTCATAGCAACACAATTTGTATTAGCACAAACTTGGAAGCAACTTAGGTGTCCAACAACTGAATGGCTAAGAAAGTCATCCTGCATATATGTGTACACAATGGAATACTACTTAACTATTAAGAATGAAGAAGTCACCTCATCCGGATGGAGCTTGAAGGAGTCGTGTTAAGTGAGATAAGCCAGAAAGAGAAAGATGAATATAGGATGATTGCGTTCACAGGCAGAACTTAAGAAACAAGAACAGAAAGGGAAAAAACAGAGCCAAACTTAAACTGGTTTGGTGTTTTGCACCAAAGTACTTTGTAAAAGGAAGGCTGGGAGAAGGGTTGAAGGAGGGGAGACTTTCACATCCTGGTCCATAAGGATGAAAAGGACCTAGTTTGGGGGTGAGGATGTTTTGTAGATACCTGTCATGTTGAGATGAGAAACTGTCCTCATGTGCAAACAACTGTACTGTAAAGCATTGGTCTCCCAGTTAAAAAAAAAAAAAACATATAATATATATTAGGCACAATTATATGTACCTAGAATTAGGTTCATCAAAAGTACCCCATTGTTCTTGACCCAAACTTGTAATTAAATATTACAAATTTGTTGTAAATGTTAGCAATTGGATTTACAACTAAATATGCACATGCCCAGTAATGAAATACTGCTTTAGTCTGTGTCATCATTAAAAAAAAACCCCACTAAACTAAACCTAATCTTACTCTGCAAATTAACTTGAAAGTCAGGGTTCATACTAGTTTTATGAGATAAACACATGACAGAGGCAACTAAGTTATGCTTTACAAATCTCCTGCCATCTTTCTCTGAAGTGTTAATTTGGCTGGTATAGGCAGATGTGCATCTGCAAGTTCAAAAGTATGTAAATTATCTGAAGATGACCAGATTATAGAGTACAAAGCAGGCGATCAATTGAACATTCAATCTGTTGCTTAGAACACTGCCTTGTAAGAAAAAAAAAAGTGTTATCTTGTGTTTTTCCGTATTTACTTTCAATCATCATGTTGGTCTGCTAACATTCCACAATGTGCAGAAGCATTTAACTAAAAATTTTACTGAATCACTCTGACAGTGGTGATGCCAAGAAGTGAACCTGGGACACCTCACACACAAGTCCCCAGTGCTATCACTGTTCTTTCTCCCAGGCCTCAACAACAGCAAAAAAGTTGCTCTGTATCATAAAGAACTATCTTTGCACTAATCTTAAATAGTGTAAATTGTTTTTCAAGCTACACATTCTTATAAAGGTTTTTCATTTCAGAGAAAATGTGATTCAGTCACAGAGAGCCCAGATAGAAGAGTTAGAGAATTTGTCTGAGATCCTGAAAACTCAGTTAAGGAGAAAAGAAAATGAAATTGAGTTATCTCTTCTTCAACTTCGAGAACAGCAGGCTACAGATCAAAGGTATGGCAAAACAGAAATATCACTTTGATAAGGTCAAAATTAGTCTAAAATACTTTATCATATGCCATAAAAGGATATGTCTAGTCTATTTAAACATCATGTTTTTACTTAAAATTCTTCACATAGGGCCTGGGTGGCGGTGCACCTGGTTGAGCACACATGTTACAGTGTGCAAGGACCCGGATTCGAGCCCCCAGTCCCCACCTGCAAGGGGAAAGCTTTGCGAGTGGTAAAGTAGGACTGCAGGTGTCTCTCTATGTATTTCTTCCTGTCACCCCTTTCCCTCTCAATTTCTGACTGTCTCTATCCAATAAATAAAGATTTAAAAAATTAAAAAAAAATTCTTCCTCTAAGCTGATTTTAGGCCTCCCAACTGCTATCTTCTGCTTTTTGTTTCTATTTATTTGCTCCATTACCAAGATTGTTGGAAGTTTTGACATCATTCGACTTTACCACGAAGAAAAATATGTGACAAAGACTGAACTGTGGGTATGCCTTGTGAATAATTCAGACTCTTAAGGTTTTTTCAACTTTAAAAGGCACTAATTTTCATGGCAGCATAAAAAAAAAAAAAAAGTGTTACCACAACTTCTAAATATTAAAAATGCAACAATTATTTAATTCTCCTGAGTTTACAGATAATAGCAAAATCCATCTGTAGTTGCCTTGTTACTTCTTCATTTTTGATGCTTTTAATTTACGGTAGGATTTTCTGTACCATCCTCTTTTATCATTTTTTGGCCCCTAGTACCTTTCGGCTGGCTTTTGAACATTATGCTTCTAACAAGAATTTGTCTTCTGGTGGGACTGGGCACCAGTGCACCTGATTGAGCACACGCATTACAATGGTCAAGGTCCTACCATGCTCAAGCCCCAGTCCTCACCTGCAGGGGGGACACTTCAGTAGTGGTAAAGCAGTGCTGCAGGTGTCTCTCTTTCTCTCTCCCTCTCTATCCAGTTTCTCTCTGTCCTATCAAATATATAATTTAAATTTTTTATTTATTTATTTATTTTTTGCCTCCAGTGTTATCGCTGGGGCTTGGTGCCTGCACTACAAATCCACTGCTCCTGAAGACTATTTTCCCCCTTTTGTTGCCCTTGTTGTTTATCGCTGTTATTGTTATTGCTGTCGTTTTTGTTGGATAGGACAAAGAGAAATTGAGAGAGGAGGTGAAAACATAGAGGGCGAGAGAAAGATAGACACCTACAGACCTGCTTCACCACCTGTGAAGCAACCCCCCTGTAGGTAGGGAGCTGGGGACTCAAACCAGGATCCTTGACCTGGTCCTTGCACTTTGTACCTAGCATACTCAGGAGTAAATAGTATGCTGAAATCCCATGAACCAATCATTTACCTTCAAAACTTTTCTAGTAGTTAGTGACCTTGTTTCATTTATTGTATTTTCTTTATTTCCTTTAGTTAATTAACCTCAGCCTGGTACCCTGTTATCTCACTTATAAATAACTTCTGTATGTATCTTTGATAAATGCTCTCATCTAACAACCTTGCCATTATCACACCTGACAAAGTTAATATCAATTCCTTGGTATCATGAAATGATGAGTTTATAGTCACTTCCACAAAGATGTATTTTATTTGCATTGGAGTTCCGCTGGAGCCTACACATTGCATCTATTTATTATATCACATATGTTTTTTTATTTCTCACATCTTTTTTGCCTCCATTGTTATTGCTGGGGATCAGTGCCTACACCATGAATCCACTGCTCCTGGAGGCCATTTTTTCCCCCTCTGTTGCCCTTGTTGTAGCCTTGTTGCAGTTACTGTTGTTGTTGATGTCATTCGTTATTGGATAGGACAGAAATTGAGAGAGTGTTTGTTTTTCTTTTCTTGCCTACACCATGAATCCACTGCTCCTGGAGGCCATTTTTTCCCCCTCTGTTGCCCTTGTTGTAGCCTTGTTGCAGTTACTGTTGTTGTTGATGTCATTCGTTATTGGATAGGACAGAAATTGAGAGAGTGTTTGTTTTTCTTTTCTTTTTA
>NW_026647305.1:0-69113 GCF_950295315.1 Erinaceus europaeus | reverse complement strand
TTCCCTTTTCGATTCCTGAAGGCCCAGACCGCTATCCCACCCTTTAGCTTAGGATAGTCTCATTTTGCCTTGTTGACTTTGGAATCCACAAGTCTACAGAGTCCTCATATATGTCTTTTTTTTTTTCCCTCTATGAATCTGTCTGATGTAAATTTGACTATTCCATCAGCCTAAACCCCAGAAAATCAGGGGTGAGAGGGGAAGGAGTGAAGTGGGAGGGAGGTATTCCCCTTCCTCTCATAACAGGCTACTCACAGTGAGTCCAGGCAGTGGTGTACCCGGTTAAGCTCACATAGGACAGGCTACTCCCAGAAATGAAACACCACTAGGTTATTTTTTAAAAAATAAGTCAACTTAGAAGCATCCAATAGCACAGCTATATACAAGATACTGGATACTGTACAGCAAACCATAACAAAAGGACTTTTCAAAGTTAACCCAATTACCAAATAATGTGATGATAACATTACCTATCGATTGTCTTTTTGAACCCTAAGACAGCAGGAACCTCATATCTCCACTATAGAGCCCCTACTTCCCCCAGTCCTGGAACCCTTGGATAGGGCCCCACTTTCCCGTATGCGTCTCCCAATCCATACCAAATAATATTGCATCCACCGATCACAACCTAACCAACGCAACAATTGCCACCTCAATATGCTTCACCTCAGACTGTGTCCAAAGACTTCACATGTGGAATGACAACCCTTCAGCTTCATTTACTCGGGTGAGACCTTTCCTTTTATAGTACACTCTAATTTCATCTCAGGTGGTTCACCTTCTAACAAAGTCCCATAACCTAGATATACACCAGTTTCTGTGAGAGAGAGCTTATGTTCACACGTATCCATAAACTACTGCAAAATATATACCTGAAAGCAGAAGTACACTAGAGTTTGCAGTGAGTACCTCCCTAACACTTCCTCTCCACTATTCCAAGCTTGGGATCCATGACTGCTCAACAATTTGTTTGGCTTCGTATGTTAACTCTCTTTTCAATCACCAGGTTCCAGATGCCACCAGGATGCTGGCCAGGATTCCCTGGATTGAAGACCCCACCAATGTGTCCTGGAGCTCAGCTTCCCCAGAGACACACCTTACTAGGGAAAGAGAGAGGCAGACTGGGAGTATGGACCGACCAGTCAACGCCCATGTTCAGCGGGGAAGCAATTACAGAAGCCAGACCTTCTACCTTCTGCAACCCTCAATGACCCTGGGTCCATGCTCCCAGAGGGCTAGAGAATGGGAAAGCTATCATGGGAGGGGGGTGGGTTAAGGAGATTGGGTGGTGGGAATTGTGTGGAGTTGTACCCCTCCTACCTTATGGTTTTGTTCGTTAATCCTTTCTTAATAAAAAATTAAAAAAAAAAAAAAGTCAACTTAAAGCCAACCAAAATAGTTTCCCTGGATAGTGTGCCTGCTTTGCCATGTGCCTGACTCAGGCTGGAGTTTGGCTTCCACCACACTTAGAGGAAGCTTCAGTACTGTTGTGTGTGTGTGTGTGTGTGTGTGTGTGTGTGTGTGTGTGTGGTGTGTGTGTGTGTGTGTCTCTCTCATTATCTTTTTTTTTTTTGCCTCCAGGGTTATTGCTGGGGCTCAGTGGCCTGCACCATGAATCCACTGCTCCTGGAGGGCCATCCCCCCCCCTTTTGTTGCCCTTGTTATTGTAGCCTTGTTGTGGTTATTATTATAGTTGTTGTTGATGTCGTTCGTTGTTGGATAGGACAGAGAGAAATGGAGAGAGGAGAGGAAGACAGAGAGGGGGAGAAAGTTAGACACCTGCAGACCTGCTTCACTGCCTGTGAAGTGACTCCCCTGCAGGTGGGGATCTGGGGGCTCGAACTGGGATCCTTCCGCCAGTCCTTGCACTTTGCACCACGTATGCTTAACCCGCTGCACTACCGCCTGACCCCTCATTATCTTTATTTGTTGGATAGACAGCCAGAAATAGAGAGAGTAGGAGGAGACAGAGAGGGAGGGAGGGAGACATACAGAGAGACATCTGCAGAACTGCTTCACCACTCGAACAGTTTTCCCCCTGCAGGCAGGGACCAGGGGCTCAAACCTAGATCCTTGCACATTGTAACATGTGCACTCAACCAGCTGTACCACCACCCAGCCCCTCTTTTCCCTCTGTCTCTTTCCTTCTTCTTTTAAGATTTTATTCATTTATTAATGAGAAAGATAGGAGGAGAGAAAGAATCTGTTATCACTGGTACATGTGCTGCTGGGGACTGAACTCAGGACTCATGCTTGAGAGTTTAATGTCTTATCCACTGTGCCACCTCCCAGACTATTCTTTGTCTCTTTCTATCGGGGGGTGGGGTTGGGGGGGGGGGGGCAGGGAGCTGGGCGGTAGCACAGCGGGTTAAGCGCACATGGCACAAAGAGCAAGGACTGGAGTAAAGATCCGGATTTGAGGCCCCAGCTCCCTACCTGCAGGGGTCACTTCGCAAGAGGTGAAGCACGTCTGCAGGGTCTATCTTTCTCTCCCCCCTCTGTCTTATCCTCCTCTCTCCATTTCTCTCTGTCCTATCCAACAACAACAACTATGACAACATAACAACTAAAAAAAAATGTTCATTTAAAAAAAAAAAAAGCTTGGAGCAGTGAATCCAAGTGAACACCAAAAAAAAAAAAAAAAAAAAAGGTGAATTTATACATATCAACATACTAAGATTGCCATAGCAGTTACAATAGAAACTTAACAAGGGAAAGTGTATGCAGAGAGCTGAAGGAGTGCAGATGTGATACAGACCTCTGGGGTGGGAAAGGGAGGCAGAGACACATGCTAGGACACATTAGAGAAAGTGCAGAAGACTCATCTGGAGATGGATTTGGAGCTGGCTGTGGAAGAAGGCATGCAACATGTTTCCCCTGTTTCACACAAAACAAAGTTGTGACCGTGCCTTTGGATGGTTAAAGAATAAAAAGAATAAGAGTTCACCTACTGTCCCAAGGCTCTGTACCTGGATGGTCAGGACTCAAGTCTTCCACAGCGATCTGCACCACATCCGCCAGGTCCTGTTCGGACATCATCCAGAACCGGAGGCAGTGGCAAATCACCCCACAGAATTAGACTTGGGGATAATAGCAATCTGTCACCTACAAAACAAGCATAAGACAGGGGAATGGAATCAGTCGTGACCATGGGTGGAACTGACACAGCTAGGAACCTTGTCTATAAGAAGGAAGCTGCAGGCTTCTGGACAAGAGTTTCTTCTTGCCCCAAACCACTAGCTAGCTAACCACTAGCTAGTGCTGAGGACTAAGAGGCAGCTCAAAACTATCCCATACTGCCCCTCTCTTCAGCCCACATAAAGCAGCCCCGACCTGAGAGCTGATCACATCAATCTCTTCCTCACACTACCTCAGAGTTGTCTCCCTAAAGCAGCTTGCTCAGGTGCCCCCAGGTCAGCCTCCAGGTGGCCCCTACTGCCTACAGACACATCCCACCCTAGGCATGTTCCTGCCACACATACACCACACCCCAGAACTATCACACTGCTGATTTCCAACACTAACATACCTCACCTCCCAAACCAACCACCGGGTGACCTCCATCCTCTCAGCCTGCTAGTCAAGCCACTCTCTCGTGCCTGTGCAGAGGGGTTGCTCCGTGTGGCACCTTTCTCCCTGCCACTGTGGCCCTAGCACTTCATCTGTAATAGTTACTTCCTCCTACTCCTCAAACACTTTGATCAGGGCTAGAAGGACCTTCTTCTCCAAAAATTCAATTCATACAAGCCTCTAAACATGATACTTGAGGGAGTCAGGCTGTAGCGCAGTGGGTTAAGCGCAGTTGGTGCAAAGCGCAGGGACTAATTTAAGGATCCCGGTTCGAGCTCTGGCTCCCCACCTACAGGGGAGTCACTTCACAAGCGGTGAAGCAGGTCTGCAGATGTCTGTCTTTCTCTCCCCCGCTCTGTCTTCCCCATCCGCTCTTCATTTCTCTCTGTCCTATCCAACAACAACAACATCAATAACAACAACAATAATAACTACAATAAAACAAGGGTAACAAAAGGGAATAAATAAATAAAATATTAAAAAAAAAAACATGATACTTGAAAACAGAATGTCATCCTAGAGTCAGCAATCAGTGTCACAGTAGTACTCAGTATTTTAATTATTTACAAATATGTATTTATGGATGAATAGCAAGCAACTTTTTTCTTGATACCTCAGCTAGACGGCATGCTCCCTGGAAGTAGACACCAGGCACTTGACTCCCTTTCTGGGCGACTATCTCTGATGCAACCTTATGAGCAGTGAGGTGAACTCTAGCCTGAGATTCTCAGCTTCAGCTCCCTTCAATGTGTGAGTTCCGAGTGACATGCAGTGAAATTACAGTTTTCACAGGTGTTTTTAAATCCTGTAAATAATGCGCTTTCTCTCCTCTCTTGTTTGTTTGGATATAAATGCTAGATTATAGAGGTCACAACTCCTGAATTCCTTGGGGAAAAATTCTAGGAGGAACCAAGCTTCTGTCTTAAGACTCATACAACCTTTACTTTCCTTTTATGTTAAAGTTGTTTCAACTTTAACTTATTTAATTTTTTAAATATTTATTTATTATTGGATAGAAACAGAGAAATTGAGAGGGGAGGGGGAGATAGGGAAGGAAAGAGACAGAGTGACACCTGCAGCCCTGCTTCACCAATCATGAAGTTTTCCCCTTGCAGGTGGGGACCACAGGCTTGAACCTGGGTCCTTGTGCACTGTAATGTGAGCACTTAACCAGGTGTGCCGCCGATTGGCCCCTTGATTTTATTTTTTAATGCCACTAGGATTATAGCTGAAGCTCAGTGCCTCCACAAAGAATCACTGCTCCTGGCAGCCATTCCTCTCTCCCTCCCTCCCTTTCATTTCCCCTTATTTGATAGGACAGAGAGAAATTAAGAGGAAAGGTGGAGATAGAGATGGCAAGAGACACCTACAGTATTTGCTTCACTGCTTTTGAAGCTTCTCTCCCCTGCAGGTGGGAAGGGGGGAGTTTGAACCAGGATCCTTGCTCATAGTAATGTATGCACTTAACCAAGTGTTCCACACACCCCAACCTGCCCAATTTTTTAAGACTTATTTTCATAATAATAACTTATTTTTTAAGACTTATTTTCATAATAGAGGCAGGGATCAGAGCACTGCTCAGATGTGGCATATTTGTGATGCTAGGTACTGAACCTAGGACCTCCAGTGACGCTGGCATAAAAGCCTGGTGCAGTACTGCTGCACAATCTCCTCAACCCCAAATATAACATTTTACATAAACATATGATCAGATGTATAATCAAGTCCTTCATATCATTGCAAATCTGTTTTACTTTCCAGTTCATACACTTCACATGATTTAAGAAATGACTGAATGGGAGTCGGGCAGTAGTGCAGCGGGTTAAACGCACGTGGCGCAAAGCGCAAGGACCGGTTCCAGGTTCGAGCCCCCAGCTCCCCACCTGCAAGGGAGTTACTTCACAGGTGGTGAAGCAGGTCTGCAGGTGTCTGTCTTTCTCTCCTCCTCTCTGTCTTTCCCTCCTCTCTCCATTTCTCTCTGTCCTATCTAACAACGATGACATCAACAACAACAATAATAATAACTACAACAACAATGAATAACAAGGGCAACAAAAAAAGGGAAAATAAATAAACATAAAAAAATTAAACAAACAAACAAAAAAGACTGAATGACCTTGAGAAGTGAATTGAAAACAAACAGGAGAGACAAAGGGCCCAGAGGCACCAGGACTGAATTAGTCAGCAAGTGCACATTCTCCTTCACTTTGAGAGTGAGTGTAACTGGTACAAGTGCTTTGAAGAACAGACAACAGTCCAGACCTTACTAGACCTTTTCAAGACTGCTTCCAATACAGATTTGCCACGTGGACACATCCCTCCCGCCACCTTTCCAGTTTTTTTTAAAGAACTATACTAAATGCTCAGGCTATTTCTGGAATAAAAGTTCTTTTTCTCTCCACTCTCCCCTACAGCAGGCTGTGACCACGAGACCAAGTTCTTGCCAACTGGGCACAAGAGCCAGCACTTGCCCATGGGCCCTCCCACTGCTGAATGCAGAGAAGAGCAAGAGCAGAGGCACTAGCAACAAGGAGGAAGAAATCCAGTCTCACATCAGAGTTGTCACACGTCTCTAGCCTGCCTGCTAGGCTTTCCTGCAAGAGGGGAAAATAACTGCTTTAAAGCAAGGTCTGCTGCAGCCAGGCATCACCTGACTGCCTGTGGGAAGCCCATTTGTTCACAGCCTGGGTCCACACTGATAGGTTAGAACCAGACTCTTCATGAAGGACTAGTGGAAAGTTTTTAACTGCCCAACTCGAGTGTTTTCCTGGTTTCTAAATGCTCTGCCAAGGGCTTAATACCCTGAGTTCACCATAGAATCCTGACTCCTAACTCTTCACAGTGAGGACACCACACGGTATTCAAGTTGTTTACTCAAGATGATATTGTTGCCAGAATCAAGTCATTTAAAATTCTGCTAACAGTGAAGGTCTACACAGAAAAATCTAGGGCAACAAGCCCAAGAAAACTGGAACAGGCTGATGCATGTGGTTGCCATTTTGGCAAATTAGATTTACCATTTCTCAGAAGTCCTGGAGGTGCTCCAGTCTTAATAATGCAGCTGGAGTGTGATCACTGGTCAGTAACTGCAGTCACCAGTGAGCAGCCTGCCAGACGAGAGCAGTCCTTCCTCTAGGTGCATGAAGGCAGCGCTCACCACCCAGTCTACAGCCTCTACTTACTCCAAGGAACACTCTCCAGCCACCCATGGAGAAAAAGAGCTCCAGAAAAATGATGCCAAGAGGAAAAAAATACAAAAGGCAACTGCTATGCAGTACTTAAGTGCTCCCAATTTTATCCTCTAAAATGTGAGTGACAGGGCCAGGAGATAGCTCACCCAGTGAAGTGTGCCACCACATGGGAGCACCACACGTGACAGGTCCTCAGAGTTGCTCTTCTCCTATTTTAAATGTTAAATAGAAAAACAGAGTCCACCACAAGCAAGGTAATCACACAAGTGCAAAGTATCAGTATGCCAAAAGTAAAAGAAAATGGAGGCAATGAGTGTCTGGAACGAGAAGTCCCAGACCTCAGGTCACCCAGGAGGGAAAGAGCTGCTCTTTACCCTCTATCTTCCTGGATCCCAAGCTTTCTCTAAGCACAGAGATCATGGATGTATTATTCCTATAAGACATAAATTAATTAATTCATTAAGGATACAGATTAGGTCAACTGCATAAACCTTGAAAAATACCAGGCACCTTCTTCACCACTCCTTAGATCTCTCTCAGCCTACAACTCAGGGTTCACACATCCAGGTGGGGGCCCTTCCATCAAACAAAGCCTGCCCTACTGCTGCTCCATGTCTTCCACTCAGAACCCATCAGCACTCACCCCTCCTGCTTTGGTGAAAGTACTTATGATGCTCCAACAACGTGCCAAGAGTTCACTGTGATGGGAATTTGTTCACTGTTACGAATTAAGCCCCTAACGAGGACAGGGACACAGTTTTTTCCCTGCTGGGCAAAAGGCAGAAGACACACATGGAATGAGCTGCACATCAGAAATAATCACAAAGGTCAGTTCTGCCCCTACAAGCCATGGACAAAAGAATACAATGTTCTGTGTCTGTGCCTGGGCTTCAACATGGCCCCACCCTAAAAACACCACAAACATTACCACTTGGTGCAGGCATATGGCTACCTGGGATGCTGAGCTTATTGTCAACAGTGGTAACACAACAGGCTGCTCATCAACAGTCAGCAAAGCACTAGTAGGGGCTGTTCTCAGCCCAAATTCACATTTATTTTTAATTCTGCTATTTTAAAATGTCCTGGCCACCACCCATAAAATAAAACCACAAGGCAATTAAAACAGGGATAAGAGAGAAAGCTATTGTAACTGAGCATGAAGCTTAGCTTTGGCAATAAAGGTTAAAAGCCCTGGTTAAATGAAAAAGGCTACTAGAAAGAACAGCAAGAGCCCCGCTGCCTAATAAAGGACTTGCCACTCACTAGGAGAACCATCTCCCATGAGCCTTCCTGTTGGGGCTATCACAACAACTGAATTTTTTTTTCCCCTCATCAGCTTTTTCCAGGAAGACATTCTTCTTAGAATACTTCTTCTACCACCCCTTGACGAAAGCCCTGCTGCAGGGTCTGGTTTGGCTGAAATCCAGTCTATGGGAGGCAGACCCACAGTAAAACATCACCCTCCAGACAGAGATCAGACTCCACTATGGAAGTATGCACCAGCTGACATGGGCAGTGCAACCAGGCTAAGAGAAAGAGAAGACACAGCCCGCATATCCTGAGTGTATTCTAGTGCATATATGGTAGAAGGCCTCAGATCACCCAGCGCTAAGTCAACTGTCCTTTAAAGATGACAAGGACCTCTGCAGCTAATTAAGCTGACCATGCCGCCCTCCCCATGGTGCCTGGTGTGCAGTGGCTGCAAACAGTAGCCTCCTGGGTAGTATATGCAGCCTGTTGCTTGTAGAGGCTGCCCTAAGGGACCCTGGAGACAGCCTTCCTACTCTGTGTTCATTTTATGCCTGACCTCCTCCTGCCCCTAGCCTTAAGCTCCAGACAGGGATGTGAGGTGCTTTTGGGAAGCCCCAGGGCACCGTGGCCAGAGTCCACATTGGCCAGGTCATCATGTCCATCCGCACCAAGCTGCAGAACAAAGAACATGTGATCGAGGTCCTGTGCAGGGCCAAGTTCAAATTCCCTGGACGCCAGAAGAGCCACATCTCCAAGAAATGGGGCTTCACCAAGTTTAACGTAGATGAATTTGAAGACATGGTGGCTGAAAAGCGCCTCATCCCAGACAGCTGTAGAGTCAAATACATCCCCAACCGCAGTCCTGAGAGCCTCAGAGGTGTCCCTTAATCAATTACAATAAATCAAGATCCCGCTTAAAAATAATAGTAATAAAATTAATTGGTGAGTTCCTTAAAAAATAAGATAAAAAGATGACAAGGACCGACAAAAGAGCTCACTTGGATAGTATATTGCTTTGCCATGTGTGACTCAAAGCCAGCCCCCAATGCATTGAAGGGAGTTTCAGTGCTGTGTTTCACTCTTTCTCTGCCTATCTCTCTCTCTCTTACATACATGCATATGACAAAACTGGGAGTGTAAAACTGGGGATTACTCAAGGTTGGGAATGTCCTTGGGACCCTCAAAACCTCTTCCCCAAGAGCTGCCATCTTCCCCTATGGGTATCCAGTCTATGCACCATAGAAACCAGAGAACTAGAATTTGCAAGCCCATTGAAGAGAACAGATAAGTAGAACCTAGTTAAATAGTTCTGTCCAAAAAGACAGAAACTTCCCTTTAGTCAAATCCTGGGAGTATAGATATGAAGATATGAAGAAAAATAAAATAGGGGCCAGGTGGTGGCACATCCAGTTAAGCGCGCACATCATAGTGCACAAGGACCCAGGTTCAAGCCTCCAGTCTCCACCTACAGGGGGGAAGCTCCACCGGCAGTGGAGCACTATTACAGGTGTCTCTCTTTCTCTCTCCCTCCCCTCACAATTTCTCTGTCTCTGTCATATAAAAAATACATATTTTTAATGTAAGTTAAAACCCAATATGAAGTAAACAGAAAAGTAAACCTTTGTTCCACTAGGGTGTGTGAAAAGCATTGTTTGCTACCCCTCCCCAACCCCCCACCCAAATCAGAGGGAAAAGAGAATGTGCAGATGAACAAGAAAGAAATCTTTATAAATAATCAGTCAGGTGCTCTATATACTACAAAATACGTAAAAAACAAGAAGTACTTCCCCCTACAGTCCTCAATTATCCTGAGGAAAAGTCAGACACACTACTTCTCCCTTTAAGACTGTCCCTCCACAAATGTTTAAGACAAAATTAGGAATAGACAGTCAAGGCCTCAGAGGCCAGATCTTTTCCCTCTGGGATTAATGTGTTTGATTGGATTTGCTACTTACACGCACACTTTCCAAATTACATAAACCCCTTCAAGCATAAAGCCTAACTTTAGGAGAGACTTTGATACCATAATATCACTACCCTGGTTCAGATCAGCAGCCTCAGGACTCCTTTAGCCTCTGGAAAGGAGTGTGGCCCTACAAAGAGCTGGCACTTGAAGATATGCACCTAGCAACAACAAATGCTGGGCAGGTCGTGGGGACAAAGAAACCCTCCTGCGCTGGTGGTGGGAATGTAAATTGGTCCAACCTCTGAGGAAAGCAGTCTGAAGACCTTCTGGAGAAGACTATATGACCCTGCAATTCTTCTCCTAGGGAATTTGGTTCCCAAGGAACCAAACACACCCATCCAAAAGATCTGTGTTTACCCATGTTCATAGCAGCACAATTTGTAATAGCCCAAACCTGGAAACAACCCAGGTGTCCAACAACTGATTAGTGGCTGAGCAATTATGGTATATATACACAATGGAATTCTACTCCGCTATTAAGAATGAAGTCAGGTGGAGCACACAGCATAAGGGTCATAAAAACACACTCCCATGCCTGAGGCTCTGATGTCCCAGGTTCAATCCCCCACACTACCATAAACCAGAGTTGAGCAGTCCTCTGGTTACATAAAAAAAGAATGGTCGGGCAGTAGCGCAGTGAGTTAAGCGCATGTGGCGCAAAGAGCAAGGACCCATGTGAGGATCCCGGTTCGAGCCCCCGACTCCCCACCTGCAGGGGAGTCGCTTCACAGGCAGAGAAGCAGGTCTACAGGTGTCTCTCTCTCCCCCTCTCTGTCTTCCCCTCCTCTCTCCATTACTTTCTGTCCTATCCAACAATGACGACAACATTAATAACTACAACAATAAAAAGAAAAAAACAAGGGCAACAAAAGGAAATAAATAAATAAATAATTATTTTTTTAAAAAAAGGATGGTGAGGTCACATTCTTCACCTCATCTCGGATGGAGCTTGGAGATAAGCCAGAAAGAGAAGGGTGAATATGGGATGATCCCACTCGTAAACAGAAGTTGAGAAATGTGGTCTGGGAGGTGGCACAGCAGATAAAGCATCAGACTTTCAAGCATGAGGTCCTGAGTTCAATCCCCGGCAGCACATGTACCAGAGTGATGTCTGGCTTTTTCTCTCTCCTCCTATGTTTCTCATTAATAAATAAATAAAATCTTAAAAAAAAAAAAAGTTGAGAAATAAGAAGAGATGGGAGAACACAAAGATGAACTTGGATTGGGTTTGGTGTATTGCACCAAAGTAAAGGACTGGGGCGGGAGGACTGGGGCAGGGGGAGGTTCAGGTTCTAGAGCATAATGGTGGAGTAGGAACTAGGCAGGTTAGAGAGTTAATGCAGAAAATTGAGGTTGTACACATGTACCAACTACTGTATTTACTGTTGACTATAAACCATCAACCCCCCACATAAAAAATTAAATGTGTGCCTATATATTGTTACTGTTTTTAAAATTCAAACAGAAAATGTTTGCATAGATCTTTATTCATTTAAAAGTATGTTATAGGCTGGGGAGACAGCATAGTGGTTATGCAGACTTTCATGCCTGAGGCACCAAAGGTCCCAGGTCCAATCTGCAGCACCACCATAAGCCAGAGCTGAGTAGTGCTCTGGTCTCTTTCTGTGTGTATCTTTCTCTCTGTATCTCTCTCATTTAAAAAAATGAACACGGTGGCGCAAAGCGTTAATGGACCGGCATAAGGATACCAGTTCGAGCCCCTGGCTCCCCACTTGCAGAGGAGTTGTTTCACAAGCAGTGAAGCAGGTCTGCAGGTATCTTTCTCTTCCCCTCTCTGTCTCTCTTCTCCTCTCTCTATTTCTCTCTGTCCTATCCAACAACGATGACATCAATAACAACAATAACTACAATAAAACAAGGGCAACAAAAGGGAATAAATAAAATAAATATTAGGAAAATGAATGTCACTATATTGCATATTAGCAAAAAATAAATAAATCTCCTATGAAAAAACCGTTTTCAAAACAACAGCAGCGATAAAATCTTGGTTAAGAAGTAAGACAGATGTGGTCCGGGAGGTGACGCAGTGGATAAAGCACTGGACAATCAACCATGAGGTCTCGAGTTCGATCCCTGGCAGCACATGTACCAGAGTGATATCTGGTTCTTTTTCTCTCTCCTCCTATCTCTCTCATGAATAATGAATAAATTCTTAAAAAAAAAAAAAAAGAAGAAGAAGAAGTAAGACAGAGTTCTGCATTTTAAGAAATAGTTTTTCTGGGGAGCGGGCGGTAGCGCAGTGGGTTAAGCACACATGGAGCAAAGTGCAAGGACCAGCATTAGGATCCCAGTTCAAGCCCCCCAGCTCCCCACATGCAGGGGAGTCGCTTCACAGGTGGTGAAGCAGGTCTGTCTTTCTCTCCACCTCTGTCTTCCCCTACTCTCTCCATTTCTCTCTGTCCTATCCAACCACCACAACAAAACAACCAGGGCAACAAAAGAGAATAATAAATAAATATTTTTTAAAAAGAAAGTTTTTCTATTAAAGTGAAAAAAAGAAATTTCTTCACTCTCAAGACTTAAAGGGAAACAACAGGATTCTCCTGTCTGCTCCTGCTTTCCATCTGTTATGACGGTCTGGACTGACCATGAGAAAATCCCTGCCTCAGACAGAGGAGCTGTAGGAAGGGGGAGAGCATTTGCACAGCCTTTTTTGAGTAATTATTCATATTTATCTTTAATATAAAACCAAAATTAAAAAATAATAATTCAAACAAGTGTTTCACTTTTCACTAGAGGCTAGTCAGCACACTGTGAACTGTGGGGTACTGTTAATCAACTTTTTATACTTAGAAGTCCATTGTCTGGGAGCCAGGTGGTGGTGTACCTGGTTGGGCGGACATGTTACAGTGCACAAGGACCCAGGTTCAAGCCCCTGGTCCCTACCTGCAGGGGAAAAACTTCACAAGTGGTGAAGCAGGACTGCAGGTGTCTCTCTGTCTCTCTCCTCTATCTTCTCCTTCCCTTTCGATTTCTGGCTGCTATAACCAATAAGTAAATAAAGATAATAAAATATATATTTTAAAAAAGTCCATTGTCCTGCACTGTGAAAAGCTCTTTCATCTAACTGTGACTTGGTAGTATCATGCACTCACTGGTCCTTTGGAAAACACCGGTTTGCTAAGCTATCTTCTAAATGTAATTATACATATATGAAATCAAAAGGATGGCATTTGCAGGTATTACACATAACACTACACTGACTTCATCAGAGAAGTCTGTGTATTAGGAAGCCATTAGGCTTTCTATGATAGGTAAAAAATACTCCAATCTTCTAATTTCATTTGAACTCTTTTTTTTTCTTTATTGGGGGATTAATGTTTTACATTTGACAGTGAATACAATAGTTTGTACATGCATAACATTTCTCAGTTTTTCACATAACAATACATCACTTGAACTCTTATCACATGTAATAATGTCAGTTACCTTCCTTGCAGTGAGCAGCCAACTGCTTGGTAAAAAGTAGCCATAGCTTGAGGGCCAGGTGGTTGCGCACCTGGTTAAATGCACACATTACAGTGCACAAGGAACCAGGTTCATGCCCCTGGTCCCCACCTGTAGAGGGAAAGCTTCACGAGTGTTGAAGCAGGGCTGCAGGTGTCTGTCTCCGTCCCTCTCTACCTCTCCCTCCCCTCTCATTTCTATCTCTAAAAAATAATAATAATAATTTTTTTTTAAATACCCATAGTTTGTTAACTGCTCTTTTATGGAGTTCCATGAAAAAGCACACCAATTTCAGCCAATAGCTCCAATAACTGTTGAGGGCTTCGCCTCCCAGCCACCCTTCACAAACTTTCTACTGTATCAGTGTTAAAGAGATGGGCTCAGGGTGAGTTACTAAAATGAGTGATTCTTACTACTTATCAAGGGTCTTCTGAGAATGGCTGTTTATTACTGCAAAGAGGGGCACCCCAGGCTGGCCTAGTCCTCAGTGGCCAGGGTCAAGATCCCTGCAAGACAAGTGGAGGCCAGCATACAGAAAAGGCAAATGGGGGCCAACAAAACAGCTCACTTGAGTAGTACCTCGCCTCCACTAAATTGAAGGAAGTTTCAGTACAATGGTCTCTTTTGCTCTCTTCCTCTATCTAAAAAATTAAAATAAATAAATAATAACAGAAAAGTCAAATGATCTCATACAATCAGCCTCAACACTGACGTTACAAACCCCAGAAAGATCTCCAAGTCAAACCCTCTCTTTTCCCACAGGTTCTATGACCCCAGTTTAACTTTTTTTTCAGGTGTTATATTTCTAGAATGAATGAATAATGGCCTGTCTTAAAGTGAATTTCACATGTCTTCAGGTAGAAAAATATAAACCAAAAATGCAATTAAAATTAACTTGTCAGGAGTCAGGCGGTAGCGTACCAGATTAAGTGTACGTGGCATAAAGTCCAAGGACCGGCTTAAGGATCCTAGTTCGACGCCCTGGCTCCCCACCTGCAAGGGTGTCCCTTCACAAGCGGTGAAGCAGGTCTTCAGGTATCTTATCTCTCTCCTCCTCTCTCTCCTTCTCTCTCCATTTCTCTCTGTCCTATCCGACAACATCAACAACAATAACTACAACAGTAAAACAAGGGCAACAAAAGGGAATAAATAAATAAATATCAAAACAAATAAATAAAATTAAGTTGTCCTGGGGTCAGGTGGTGGTGCACCTGGTTGAGTGCACATGTTACAATGCACAAGGACCTGAGTTTGAGCCCCTAGTCCCCACCTGCAGGGGGTAAGCTTTGCAAATGGTAAAGCAGTGTTGCAAGTCTCTCTCTCTACCACTTTCCTCTCGATTTCTGGCTGTCTCTATCCAGTAAATAAATAAAAGATAATTTTTAAAAAATCAACTTATCCTGAGAAACAGGGAGAGGGTGGGTGACTCAGCAGTAGAGTACATGCCTTGCCTGTGTGAGGCACTGGGTTCAAAAGGAGTACCATGGACAGAGGCAAGTATAACTTCATAGATTCAACAAACCTTCTAACTTGGTTTTTCTCTGTAAACTTAAGGGGGGGGGGGACATGTTAAAAAAAAAAAATCATGGCTCAGTGGATATTACATTGTGATTTCAAACATGAGAGTCCAAGTTTGACCCCTGGCAGGCCATGTCCCAGACTGATGCTCTGGTGTATGTTCTTCCTCCTTCCCCCCCTTTCCTATTTCTCTCTCATTAATAGATAAATCTTTTATGTTAACGCATGTTGTTCTGGATTTACTAAATGCCAAAAACATGAAAAAGCATCTTGTTCTGAATTTATCAACTGCCAAAGGTAAGTGTAAATACACTACATCTGTGTTGCAGTGACAATTCCAATGTTCCCATGTATCAAAGGCACACAAAGTGAGCAATTGCCTTCATTCACACACCCAAGAAACAAACAAGAACTGCCCAAGAGCCACTTCCTAAGGCAGTGGACAAGCCAGAAGTGACACTGCTAACCTGATTGTGGTTGGCGGCTCATGGAGCTAAGAACACACACAACAGAACTGCAGAGTGAGGGGGCTACTCCAGCTCTGGAGGACCTAGGACGGCTGCCATCACTGAAGAAAGCTGAGAGAGTAGGGGAGGAGGGGAAGAAGGAGAAGAAGAGGGGTACGAGCTACAAGTATGCTGACCCAAATTCTTCAAGTGCACAGCACAGAACAAACCAGCTGATAATTATCAGCAAGTCACCAACTAACAGCAGCTCTGGAGACCTGGCAGGAGCAGTAAGGTCATAAGGGGCACTAATGGGAACTGTAAGAATTAAGGAGAGGGACTGGATTAGGCAGATAACATAGCAGTTTAAACAATAAACTTTCATGTCTGAGGTGTCACCATAAGCCAGAGCTGAGCAGTGTCTTGGTTAAAAAAAATAAATAAAAATGCTGTGTGTGCAAAAAGTGTGTAGGACAGGACTTCCGGAAGCAGAGCTACGAGCAGCAGATCGCTTTCTCTCCTCTCCTCTCCTTTCCCGGATCAACTAGAAATACCAAAGAGACCACCTGGTACTGAAACAAGACAGGACCAGAATGACCACAGGAACCCAGTAGATCGCCGGTGAGTACAAACACATGTGGCTGGTGACAGAGAAGAGAGAGGGGCCTAAGGAGAGATTAAGTGACTGCTAACAGTTCAGCAGTTTATCAGTTGAGACACTACCTCCAGTCTGCTCCACCAACAAGGAGACAGCTGAAGAGAGGAGAGGACTCCCCAAAGACTCACCAAGTGCAACTCTGAGTCTCCATTGCTACTACCCTCAGAATCTGGAGCAGCGACAGGAAGGGACACCAGAGGACAGAGATGTAACCAGGAAACTCATAAGACTTATACCTCGGTGGCATAGCTGAGGGGCAGTGAAAGTCTCTTTGCATAACCACTGGATTATCTCTGCCACACCCTGCTTTATCTCTTAGTCAGGAGTCAGTGATTAAGCTAAGAAGCCTACGGATAGTTTAAAAGCACTCAGGCTCCCATAGCCTACAGGGAAGGAAAAAAAAAAAAAAAGAAAGGCTTTTAAACCATTGAGCTCCAACTCAGGGATTGAAATAACTGTTAACTTATAACACTGTGAACCCTTTAATTAACTTACTTAGACACAAGTCAATCCAGGCAATAGTGATCAATAATTTGAAAAGTACTGATAAAGGGAACTCATAACATATGAAATGGTTAAAACAACAAGAAAAAATATTGGAGAATCGAACCAGGACAAGAGTCCAGCTAAAAGTCCTCCAGAGGGTGAAGCAAAAAATAACGAGTTCAACATCCAAACATTAGCTAAGGAAATAATAACAGGAGTCAGTAAAGAATTTGAAAAAATTGTAATCAGAAATGAAGGAACATCAAATGAGAATATGGAAGAAAATACTAATTATCTCATGGTTATTAGAGAGCTGAAAGCTGAAATCGCTGAGCTAAGAAGGCAACTAGCTGAACAAGCTAAAACAGTATCAGAGCAGGGCAACAAAATAGATGAACTCCAGAAAGCAGTAGAGGGCAGAGAGAATAGAATCTGTGAGGCTGAAAACAGAATTAGCAAGATTGAGGATGAATTAGAGACAACTAAAAAAGAAGTAAGAGATCTCAAAAAGAGATTAAGAGATGCTGAAAACAACAACAGAGTCCTATGGGATGACTTCAAAAGAAACAATATACGCATTATTGGCTTACCAGAGGAAGAAAGAGAAGGAGAGGAAGAAAGCATTTTCCAGGCCATAGTAGCTGAAAACTTCTCTAGTCTAACAACACCAAACACATAAAGATTCAAGAAGCCCAGAGGGTCCCAAACAGAATGAACCCAGACCTAAAGACACCAAGACATATCATACTTAGAATGGAAAGGAATAAGGATAAAGAAAGGATCCTCAAGGCTGCAAGAGAAAAACAAAGAGTCACCTACAAAGGAAAACCCATAAGATTAGCAGCAGACTTCTCCACACAAACACTACAGGCCAGAAGAGAATGGCAAGATATCTATCGAGTGCTCAATGAGAAAGGCTTTCAGCCAAGAATACTATATCCTGCTAGACTGTCATTCAGACTAGATGGAGGCATCAAAACCTTCTCAGACAAGCAACAGTTGAAGGAATCAACCATCACCAAGCCTGCCCTGAAAGAAGTTCTGAAAGGTCTCCTATAAATAACCAGACCACCACAAATAGGACATATATCAAAACACTCTAAAACTCTACAAGAATGGCATTAAAATATCTTCAGTCTTTAATATCAATAAATGTCAATGGCCTGAATTCACCTATTAAAAGACACAGACGGAAGATGGATCAGAAAACACAACCCAACAATATGCTGTCTACAGGAAACCCACCTAACTCAACAAGACAAACACAGACTTAAAGTGAAAGGATGGAAAACCATCATACAAGCCAATGGCCCACAAAAAATGGCAGGAACAACTATTCTTATATCTAACATGATAGACTTTAAAACAGATAAGATTAAAAAAGATAGGAATGGACACTACTTAATGCTCAGAGGATCAGTCAATCAAGAGGACTTAACAATTATTAATATCTATGCACCCAATGAGAAGCCATCTAAATACATCAAACTTCTACTGAAAGAGCTACAGCAATATATTAACAGCAACACAATCATAGTAGGGGACTTTAACCCCCACTCTCTCAACTTGACAGATCATCCAGGAAGAAAATCAATAAAGACATAAGGGAGCTAAATGAAGAGATAGATAAACTAGAACTATTGGACATTTTCAGAGTCATTCATCCCAAGAAACTGGAATACACATTTTACTCAAATCCACATGGGTCATTCTCAAGCATAGATCATATGTTAGGCCACAAAGACAGGATCAGCCAATTCAAGAGCACTGAAATCATTCCAAGCATCTTCTCAGACCACAGTGGAATTAAACTAACACTTAACAATCAAAAAAAGATTAGTAACAGTCCCAAAATGTGGAAGCTCAACAGTACACTTCTTAACAGCTTCTGGGTCAAAGAGGAAATCAAGGAAGAAATCAAAATGTTTCGAGAGTTCAATGAAAATGAAGACACAAGCTATCAAAATATTTGGGACACTGCTAAAGCAGTCCTAAGAGGGAAGTTCATAGCTATACAAGCACACATTAGGAAACAAGAAAAAGCACAAATAAACAGCCTGATTGCACATCTTAAAGACCTAGAAGAAGAACAACAAAGGAATCCTAAAGCAACCAGAAGGACAGAAATCACTAAAGTTAGGGCAGAAATAAATAACATTGAGAATAGGAAAACCATACAAAAGATCAACGAAAGTAAATGTTGGTTCTTAGAAAAAATAAACAAAATCAACATAACTTTAGCCAGACTCACAAAATGAAAAAGGAAGAAGACCCAAATAAATCAGATAGTAAATGAAAGAGGAGATATCACAACAGACACCACAGAAATTAAACATATCATGCGAGGCTTCTATGAACAACTATATGCCACCAAACTAGAGAACCTGGAAGAAATGGACGATTTCCTAGATACCTACCAACTTCCAAAACTAAGTAAAGAGGAAACAGATAACATGAACAGGCCCATCACAGCTAATGAAATTGAAACAGTTATCAAAAATCTACCCAAAAATAAAGTCCTGGACCAGATGGTTTTACAAATGAGTTCTACAAAACTTTCAAAGAACTAATACCTCTTCTTTTAAAAGTCTTCCAGAATATTGAAGACACTGGAATACTCCCTGCCAGCTTCTATGAAGCCAACATCACCCTGATACCAAAAGCAGACAGGGACACAACCAAAAAAGAAAACTACAGACCAATATCTCTGATGAACACAGATGCCAAAATATTGAACAAAATTCTAGCCAACCGGATACAGCAGTATATCAAAAAGATTGTTCATCATGACCAAGTGGGGTTTATCCCAGGCATGCAAGGTTTGTTTAATATACGTAAATCAATCAATGTGATCCACCACATCAACAAAAGCAAGACCAAAAACCACATAGTCATATCAACAGATGCAGAGAAAGCCTCTGACAAAATACAACAGCAATTTATGATCAAAACACTACAAAAAATGGGAATAGATGGAAAATTCCTCAAGATAGTGGAGTCTATATATAGCAAACCTACAGCCAATATCATACTCAGTGGTGAAAAACTGGAAACATTTCCACTCAGATCAGGTACTAGACAGGGCTGCCCACTATCACCATTACTATTCAACATAGTGTTGGAAGTTCTTGCCATAGCAATCAGGCAGGAGCAAGGAATTAAAGGCATACAGATTGGAAGAGAAGAAGTCAAACTCTCCTTATTTGCAGATGACATGATAGTATACACAGAAAAACCTAAGGAATCCAGCAAGAAGCTTTTGGAAATCATCAGGCAATACAGTAAGGTGTCAGGCTATAAAATTAACATTCAAAAGTCAGTGGCATTCCTCTATGCAAACACTAAGTTAGAAGAAACTGAAATCCAGAAATCAATTCCTTTTACTAGAGCAACAAAAACAATAAAATATCTAGGAGTAAACCTAACCAAAGAAGTGAAAGACTTATATACTGAAAATTATGAGTCACTACTCAAAGAAATTAAAAAAGACAGAAAGAAGTGGAAAGATATTCCATGTTCATGGGTTGGAAGAATTAACATCATCAAAATGAATATATTACCCAGAGCCATCTACAAATTTAATGCTATCCCCATCAAGATCCCAACCACATTTTTTAGGAGAATAGAAAAAATGCTACAAATGTTTATCTGAAACCAGGAAAGACCTAGAATTGCCAAAACAATCTTGAAAAAAAGAACAGAACTGGAGGCATCATACTCCCAGATCTCAAACTGTATTATAGGGCCATTGTCATCAAAACTGCTTGGTACTGGAACATGAATAGACACACTGACCAGTGGAATAGAAGTGAGAGCCCAGAAATGAGGCCCCACACCTATGGACATCTAATCTTTGACAAAGGTGCCCAGAATATTCAATGAGGAAAGTAGAGTCTCTTCAACAAATGGTGTTGGAAACAATGGGTTGAAACATGCAGAAGAATGAAACTGAATCACTGTATTTCACCAAATACAAAAGTAAATTCCAAGTGGATCAAGGAAACTATCAGATACTTAGAGGAAAATATTGGCAGAACTCTTTTCTGCATAAATTTTAAAGACATTTTCAATGAAATGAATCCAATTACAAAGAAGACTAAGGCAAGTATAAACCGATGGGACTACATCAAATTAAAAAGCTTCTTCACAGCAAAAGAAACCACTACCCAAACCAAGATACCCCTCACAGAATGGGAGAAGATCTTTACATGCCATGCATCAGATAAGAGTTTAATAACCAACATATATAAAGAGCTTGCCAGACTCAACAACAAGACAACAAATAACCCCATCCAAAAATGGGGGGAGGACTTGGACAGAATATTCACCACAGAAGAGATCCAAAAGGTCGAGAAACACATGAAAAAATGCTCCAAGTCTCTGATTGTCAGAGAAATGCAAATAAAGACAACAGTGAGATATTACTTCACTCCTGTGAGAATGTCATACATCAGAAAAGGTAACAGCAGCAAATGCTGGAGAGGGTGTGGGGTCAAAGGAACCCTCCTGCACTGCTGGTGGGAATGTAAATTGGTCCAACCTCTGTGGAGAACAGTCTGGAGAACTCTCAGAAGGCTAGAAATGGACCTACCCTATGATCCTGCAATTCCTCTCCTGGGGAATATATCCTAAGGAACCCAACACATCCATCCAAAAAGATCTGTGTACACATATGTTCTTAGCAGCACAATTTGTAATAGCCAAAACCTGGAAGCAACCCAGGTGTCCAACAACAGATGAGTGGCTGAGCAAGTTGTGGTATATATACACAATGGAATACTACTCAGCTGTAAAAAATGGTGACTTCACCGTTTTCAGCCGATCTTGGATGGACCTTGAAAAAATCATGTTGAGTGAAATAAGTCAGAAACAGAAGGATGAATATGGGATGATCTCACTCTCAGGCAGAAGTTGAAAAACAAGATCAGAAAAGAAAACACAAGTAGAACCTGAAATGGAATTGGCATATTGCACCCAAGTAAAAGACTCTGGGGTGGGTGGGTGGGTGGGGAGAATACAGGTCCATGAAGGATGATAAATGACATAGTGGGGGTTGTATTGTTAAATGGGAAACTGGGGAATGTTATGCATGTACAAACTACTGTATTTACTGTTGAATGTCAAACATTAATTCCCCAATAAAGAAATAAATTTTTTTTAAAAATGCTGTGTGTGTGGGGAGGTGTAGGGTGATGATATTAAGAGGGAGGAAGGGAGGGTGTCTTCAGTGACACTAAATGACTGTTGATTTTTGTCAGTGTGAACATATGTCCTTGCTCTTGGAAATGTGAGTATGCAAGCATTTAGAGGTGGACTGTGCAATTTACTTTCATATGCAGAAAGAAAACATATGTAGATGAAGCCCCTCTTGAATCTGGATGGGGACACATACTTGTATGCTAACTCTCCCAGCAGCTTTCTTCCAGATGACAGCTGGGAGGAGCAGACACAGAATCACCGTGTGGTGAGAATGCCACCTTGGACATTCTGTGTCACAGGCACTGTAGCACAACACAATTAGCAGAAGCTGGGAGTGGGGGCGCAAGAATGGCCTGTATATCTGTAAATCTATGGTTAGTTAAAAAAAGAGGTTATGAAACAGATACATCTGTAGACTAAACAATAAACAATAAAACCTTACAATGCCATCCACTAGCCAAACGCCCAGGCCAAACAAACCCCTGGAGCATGTTCCGGAACCCATATCCGATGCTGTCCAAAAGATAACCTCTTATGACTTCCTGCAGAATCCCAATCTGGTTACAGACTCAGTAACACAATGAACTTCTCCCCAAGGTATGAACAAGAGTCCTGTATATGAATTCCCAACTCAGTCCTCCTCCTCCCAGACTTCCTCCCCATTCTGTGTTCTTCCCATCCCAAGGGCACCCCCTTGCCAGGCCTCAGCCTTCCACCCTAAGTTCCTTCCCTCACAGTGCCCATCCCCCTGGTTTCAACCACTCCAGCCACAGTGCACTGATTGATGCCAATGCTTTGGGAAGAGTAGAAATCTTGGATTTGATCTTCCATTAAAAATAAATAGAGCAGATCACTTTCTCTCCTCTCCTCTCCTCTCCTCTCCTCTCCTCTCCTCTCCTCTCCTCTCCCGGATCAACTAGGAATACCAAAGGAGACCACCCGGACAGAAACAAGACAGGAATAGAATGACCACAGGAACCCAGTAAATCACCCGTGAGTACAAACACGCGTGGCTGGTGACAGAGAGGAGAGAGGGGCCTAAGGAGAGATTAAGTGACTGCTAACAGTTAAACAGTTTATCAGTGGAGACACCACCTCTAGTCTGCTCCACCAACAAGGGAACAGCTGAAGGAAGGAAAGGACTCCCCAGAGACTCAACAAGTGCAACTCTGAGTCTCCATTGCTACTACCCTCAGAATCTGGTTCAGCAACAGGGAGGGACACCAGGGGACAGAGATCTAACCTGGAAACTCAGGAGAAGACCTATACCTCAGTGGCATTGCTGAGGGGCTGTGAAAGTCTCTTTGCATAACCACTGGATTATCTCTGCCACACCCTGCTTTATCTCTTGGTCAGGAGTCAGTGATTAAGCTAAGAAGCCTATTGATAGTTAAAAGCCCTCAGGCTCCCATAGCCTACAGGGAAGAAAAAAAAAGAGGCTTTTACACCACTGAGCTCCAACTCAGGGATTGAAATAACTGTTAACTTCCACCATGGTAAACCCTTTAATTAAATTACTTAGACACAAGTCAATCCAGGCAATAGTGATCAATAATTTGAAAAGTACTGATAAAGGGAACTCATAAGATAATATATAAAATGGTTAAAACAACAAGAAAAAATATTGGAGACTCGAACCAGGACAAGAGTCCAGCTAAAAGTCCTCCAGAGGGTGAAGCACAAAACAACGAGTTCAACATCCAAACATTAGCTAAGGAAATAATAACAGGAGTCAGTAAAGAATTTGAAAAAAATGTAATCAGAAATGCAGGAACAACAAATGAGAATATGGAAGAAAATACTAATTATCTCATGGTTATTAGAGAGCTGAAAGCTGAAATCGCTGAGCTAAGAAGGCAACTAGCTGAACAAGCTAAAACAGTATCAGAGCAGGGCAACAAAATAGATGAACTCCAGAAAGCAGTAGAGGGCAGAGAGAATAGAATCTGTGAGGCTGAAAACAGAATTAGCAAGATTGAGGATGAATTAGAGACAACTAAAAAAGAAGTAAGAGATCTCAAAAAGAGATTAAGAGATGCTGAAAACAACAACAGAGTCCTATGGGATGACTTCAAAAGAAACAATATACGCATTATTGGCTTACCAGAGGAAGAAAGAGAAGGAAAGGAAGAAAGCATTGTCCAGGCCATAATAGCTGAAAATTTCTCTAGTCTAGACAACACCAAAGACATAAAGATTCAAGAAGCCCAGAGGGTCCCAAACAGAATGAACCCAGACCTAAAGACACCAAGACATGTCATACTTAGATTGGAAAGGAATAAGGATAAAGAAAGGATCCTCAAGGCTGCAAGAGAAAAACAGACTCACCTACAAAGGAAAACCCATAAGATTAGCAGCAGACTTCTCCATACAAACACTACAGGCCAGAAGAGAATGGCAAGATATCTATCGAGTGCTCAATGAGAAAGGCTTTCAGCCAAGAATACTATATCCTGCTAGACTGTCATTCAGACTAGATGGAAGCATCAAAACCTTCTCAGACAAGCAACAGTTGAAGAAATCAACCATCACCAAGCCTGCCCTGAAAGAAGTTCTGAAAGGTCTCCTATAAACAACCAGACCACCACAAATAGGACATATATCAAAACACTCTAAAACTCTACAAGAATGGCATTAAAATATCTTCAATCTTTAATATCAATAAATGTCAATGGCCTGAATTCACCTATTAAAAGACACAGACGGAAGATGGATCAGAAAACACAACCCAACAATATGTTGTCTACAGGAAACTCACCTAACTCAACAAGACAAACACAGACTTAAAGTGAAAGGATAGAAAACCATCATACAAGCCAATGGCCCACAAAAAAGGCCAGGAAAGCTATTCTCATATCTGACATGATAGACTTTAAAATACATAAGATTAAAAAAGATAGGAATGGACACTACTTAATGCTCAGAGGATCAGTCAATCAAGAGGACTTAACAATTATTAATATCTATGAACCCAATGAGAAGCCATCTAAATACATCAAACTTCTACTGAAAGAGCTACAGCAATATATTAACAGTAACACAATCATAGTAGGGGACTTCAACACCCCACTATCTCAACTTGACAGATCATCCAGGAAGAAAATCAGTAAAGACATAAGGGAGCTAAATGAAGAGATAGATAAACTAGAACTATTGGACATTTTCAGAGTCATTCATCCCAAGAAACTGGAATACACATTTTACTCAAATCCACATGGATCATTCTCAAGGATAGACCATACGTTAGGCCACAAAGACAGCATTAGCCAATTCAAGAGCACTGAAATAATCCCAAGCATCTTCTCAGACCACAGTGGAATTAAACTAACACTTAACAGCACTCAACAAAAGATTAGTAACAGTCTCAAAATGTGGAAGCTCAACAGTACACTTCTTAACAACTTGTGGGTCAAAGAGGAAATCAAGGAAAAATCAAAATGTTTCGAGAGTTCAATGAAAATGAAGACACAAGCTATCAAAATATTTGGGACACTGCTAAAGCAGTCCTAAGAGGGAAGTTCATAGCTATACAAGCACACATTAGGAAACAAGAAAAGGCACAAATAAACAGCCTGATTGTACATCTTAAAGACCTAGAAGAAGAACAACAAAGGAATCCTAAAGCAACCAGAAGGACAGAAATCACTAGTTAGGGCAGAAATAAATAACATTGAGAATAGGAAAACCATACAAAAGATCAATGAAAGTAAACGTTGGTTCTTTGAAAGAGTAAACAAAATCGACAAACCTTTAGCCAGACTCACAAAACAAAAACGGGAGAAGACCCAAATAAATCGGATAGTAAATGAAAGAGGAGATACCACAACAGACACTGCAGAAATTCAACATATCATGCGAGGCTTCTATGAACAACTATATGCCACCAAGCTAGAGAACCTGGAAGAAATGAATGATTTCCTAGATACCTACCAACTTCCAAAACTAAGTAAAGAGGAAGTGGATAACATGAACAGGCCCATTACAACTAATGAAATTGAAACAGTTATCAAAAATCTTCCCAAAAATAAAAGTCCTGGACCAGATGGTTTTACAAAAGAATTCTACAAAACTTTCAAAGAAGAACTAATACCTCTACTTTTAAAAGTCTTCCAGAAGATTGAAGACACTGGAATACTCCCTGCCAGCTTCTATGAAGCCAACATCACCCTGATACCAAAAGCAGACAGGGACACAACCAAAAAAGAAAACTACAGACCAATATCTCTGATGAACATAGATGCCAAAATATTGAACAAAATTCTAGCCAACCGGATACAGCAGTATATCAAAAAGATTGTTCATCATGACCAAGTGGGGTTTATCCCAGGCATGCAAGGTTGGTTTAATATACGTAAATCAATCAATGTGATCCACCACATCAACAAAAGCAAGACCAAAAACCACATGGTCATGTCAATAGATGCAGAGAAAGCCTTTGACAAAATACAACAGCCATTTATGATCAAAACACTACAAAAAATGGGAATAGATGGAAAATTACTGAAGATAGTGAAGTCTATATATAGCAAACCTACAACCAACATCATACTCAATGGTGAAAATCTGGAAGCATTTCCCCTCAAATCAGGTACTAGACAGGGCTGCCCACTATCACCATTACTATTCAACATAGTGTTGGAAGTTCTTGCCATAGCAATCAGGCAGGAGCAAGGAATTAAAGGCATACAGATTGGAAGAGAAGAAGTCAAACTCTCCCTATTTGCAGATGACATGATAGTATACATGGAAAAACCTAAGGAATCCAGCAAGAAGCTTTTGGAAATCATCAGGCAATACAGTAAGGTGTCAGGCTATAAAATTAACATTCAAAAGTCAGTGGCATTCCTCTATGCAAACACTAAGCTAGAAGAAATTGAAATCCAGAAATCAGTTCCTTTTACTATAGCAACAAAACAATAAAATATCTAGGAGTAAACCTATCCAAAGAAGTGAAAGACTTGTATACTGAAAATTATGAGTCACTACTCAAAGAAATTAAAAAAGACAGAAAGAAGTGGAAAGATATTCCATGTTCATGGGTTGGAAGAATTAACATCATCAAAATGAATATATTACCCAGAGCCATCTACAAATTTAATGCTATCCCCATCAAGATCCCAACCACATTTTTTAGAATAGAAAAAATGCTACAAATGTTTATCTGAAACCAGAAAAGACCTAGAATTGCCAAAACAATCTTGAAAAAAAGAACAGAACTGGAGGCCTCACACTCCCAGATCTCAAACTGTATTATAGGGCCACTGTCATCAAAAGTGCTTGGTACTGGAACATGAATAGACACACTGACCAGTGGAATAGAATTGAGAGCCCAGAAATGAGGCCCCACACCTATGGACATCTAATCTTTGACAAAGGGGCCCAGACTATTACATGGGGAAAGCAGAGTCTCTTCAACAAATGGTGTTGGAAACAATGGGTTGAAACATGCAGAAGAATGAAACTGAATCACTGTATTTCACCAAATACAAAAGTAAATTCCAAGTGGATCAAGGACTTGGATGTTAGACCAGAAACTATCAGATACTTAGAGGAAAATATTGGAAGAACTTTTTTCCGCATAAATTTTAAAGACATTTTCAATGAAATGAATCCAATTACAAAGAAGACTAAGGCAAGTATAAACCTATGGGACTACATCAAATTAAAAAACTTCTTCACAGCAAAAGAAACCACTACCCAAACCAAGAGACCCCTCACAGAATGGGAGAAGATCTTTACATGCCATACATCAGATAAGAGTTTAATAACCAACATATATAAAGAGCTTGCCAGACTCAACAACAAGACAACAAATAACCGCATCCAAAAATGGGGGGAGGACTTGGACAGAATATTCACCACAGAAGAGATCCAAAAGGCCGAGAAACACATGAAAAAATGCTCCAAGTCTCTGATTGTCAGAGAAATGCAAATCAAGACAACAATGAGATATCACTTCACTCCTGTGAGAATGTCACACATCAGAAAAGGTAACAGCAGCAAATGCTGGAGAGGGTGTGGGGTCAAAGGAACCCTCCTGCACTGCTGGTGGGAATGTAAACTGGTCCAACCTCTGTGGAGAACAGTCTGGAGAACTCTCAGAAGGCTAGAAATGGACCTACCCTATGACCCTGCAATTCCCCTCCTGGGGATATATCCTAAGGAACCCAACACATCCATCCAAAAAGATCTGGGTACACATATGTTATTGGCAGCACAATTTGTAATAGCCAAAACCTGGAAGCAACCCAGGTGTCCAACAACAGATGAGTGGCTGAGCAAGTTGTGGTATATATACACAATGGAATACTACTCAGCTGTAAAAAATGGTGACTTCACCGTTTTCAGCTGATCTTGGATGGACCTTGAAAAAATCATGTTGAGTGAAATAAGTCAGAAACAGAAGGATGACTATGGGATGATCTCACTCTCAGGCTGAAGTTGAAAAACAAGATTAGAAAAGAAAACACAAGTCAAACCTGAAATGGAATTGGAGTATTACACCAAAGCAAAAGACTTTGGGGTGGGTGGGTGGGTGGGGTGAATACAGGTCCATGAAAAATGATGAATGAAATAGTGGGGGTTGTATTGTTAAATGGGAATCTGGGGAATGTTATGCATGTAAAAAAAAAAAAAGAAGAAGTAGAAACGCAAAGCAGAAATTGACTGAGTTTGGAGTATGGCACCAAAGTAAGAAAGCAGAGGTACACTAGAGTTTGCAGTGAGTACCTCCCTAATACTTCCTCTCCACTTTTCCAAGCTTTGGGTCCATGATTGCTCAACAATTTTTTTGGCTTTGTACGTTAACTCTCTTTTCAGTCACCAGGTTCCAGGTGTCATCAGGATGCCGGCCAGACTTCCCTGGATTGAAGACACCACCAATGTGTCCTGGAGCTCAGCTTCCCCAGAGACCCATCCTACTAGGGAAAGAGAGAGGCAGACTGGGAGTATGGACCGACCAGTCAACGCCCATGTTCAGTGAGGAAGCAATTACAGAAGCCAGACCTTCTACCTTCTGCAACCCTCAATGACCCTGGGTCCATGCTCCCAGAGGGATAGAGAATGGGAAAGCTATTGGGGGAGGGGGTGGGATATGGAGATTGGGCGGTGGGAATTGTGTGGAGTTGTACCCCTCCTACCCTATGGTTTTGTTAATTAATCCTTTCTTAAATAAAAATAAATAAATAAATATTAAAAAATTTAAAAAAAGAAAAAAAAAAAGAAAAAATCATGTTGAGTGAAATAAGTCAGAAACAGAAGGATGAATATGGGATGATCTCACTCTCAGGCTGAAGTTGAAAAACAAGATTAGAAAAGAAAACACAAGTCGAACCTGAAATGGAATTGGAGTATTACACCAAAGTAAAAGACTCTGGGGTGGGTGGGTGGGGAGAATACAAGTCCATGAAAGATGATAAATGACATAGTGGGGGTTGTACTGTTAAATGGGAAACTGGGGTATGTTCTGCATGTACAAACTATTGTATTTACTGTTGAATGTAAAGCATTAATTCCCCAATAAAGAAATAAATTATTTAAAAAATTAATAAATAAATAAATAGATAGATAAACACACTGGTTATTTGGAAACTAGAGTTGAAAGGTATACCTCCTCTTATACTTTCACTGCAATTGAACATTTCATCTTTACAGTGAATAATGGATAACTCAGAGATGTGAAAATGAATTAATGATATAGGTCCACTTTGCATCTATCTACAGATGAGAGGTATGCTTGATTCACTAGGCTGATAATTATACACCTAAATCCAAATACAGCTTATTTTATCTTGAGATACTAAATAACAGTAAAAGTTTACACCTTTTTTTCTTTTTTAAATTTTATTTGATAGTGTTGGGCAGTAAACCAGCTCCCCCCTGCTTAAATCCTGTCTCTAATCCTGCTTAACTAAGCACCGCCCTGCCAGCTTAACACTGCTGTCTATTCACATAACACTGTTAACTAAGCACCGCCCTGCCTCCAGGGCATTGGTTTAATCCTCACTGGTTCGTATGCTTTTTTCCTTCTCTCCACCCCCTATCCTATGTACATCCTCTTTGGACCTGACACTTCCGCCTCAGGATATATAAGGACAGGACTGTGATTAGAGATAGCTTAGACTGCGTTGCGTTCCACATGAATAAAGATTGAACTGGGTACCATTCAGCCATGAGTCCCTGGTCGTCTCTCTCTCCCACCTGCGAAGCTAGCCCAACAGACAGTACAGAGACAAACTGGGGGGAGGAAGGTAGCGAGAGAAAGAGAAAGGTAGACACCTGCAAATCTGCTTCACCACATGGTTAACACATGCGCTTAACCAGGAGTGCCACTGCCCTAAACTTACCTTTCTTCTGACATACACAACGTATGTGAACCCCAGCCCATGTCCTTCCTTCCCTGTGTGCCTAGTAAGATCAGGACCCTGGGAGCTGTGATTCACACCCATGAGTGATTGCCAGCAACACACATACCAAGTGTTCTCTGGCAGTTGTATCCAAACCCATGTCTAATTCAGAAAGGCTAAATTTTGCTTCAAGTTATTGGATGATTTTCCACCTTGAAGAAAAAGGAAGTATTACTAGAAACCACAAGCAGAATTTTTTGAGGCCAAAAGGTCAATTTTTAATACTGAAAGGAGTGTTAGCACAGCCTTCAACTAGCCCAGCCAGGCTTCTGGCCCCACCTAGGTCCCTCCTGCCAACTCGCTTTCCCTCTTTGTTCCTTACTTCTGCTCAACTATGTTAAATGCTAATACAGAGCAACTTAGGACAAAAAAAAAAGGGGAATCAATTTACACACACACACCTGCTTTCTCAGCAATTTAATTCAAATCTTTTGTAGATGCCAGGGAAAAGTTCAGTTGCTACAGTGTATCTTACCATGTCTGAGGCCTGGCATCTAGCCTCAGCAACAACCCTAATAAAATAAAAAAAGCCAAGGAGGTTACTCTTGGGCATCATACATGCAGAAGACTTCCAGGCTCATGCCCCAATGCCAGATTAAAAAAACTGATCATGGGGCTGGGCAGAAGTGCACCTGCTAAAGCTTATGTGTTACAATGCTCAAGGGCCCAGGTTCAAGTCCCCAGTCCCCACCTGCAGAGGTAAAGCTTTGTAAGTGGTAACGCAGTGCTACAAGTGTAGCACATTTTCTTGCTCTCTCTCTCCCTACCTTCTCAATTTTTCTCTGTTGCTATCTAAAATAAACATAAAGTTTATTTTTAAAAATCCTAATTATTAGGGACTGGGTGGTGAGACACCTGGTTGAACACACATTACAATGCACAAGGACTCAGGTTCAAATCTCCAGTCCCCATCTGGAAAGCTTCACAAGTGGTGGAGCAGGGCTGCAGGTGTCTGTCTCTCTCCCTATCTTGCCTTCCTCTCAATTTCTGATTGCCTCTATTCAAAAAATAACATTAAAAAAAAAAACCTAATTACTAAGCCTGCTCTCATCACACTTCCTCTAGACAGGTCTTATCCTTCCATCACTCCAGTGTTATAAACCAACACCTTGAGGATTACCATCTGAGGCACTACTATTCCTCTCTACAAAGTGAGCTACTAACAGGGAAAAAGCAAATCATGTTGTCCACCCCCTACCACCAACCACCCACACCCTATGGAAAGAGATGATCCAAACAAAAGTATTTCACCAAGTTAAGACAGTTCTTGACTATGGATCGACACAAAATCTGCACACGTGAATTAAACAAGAATCAATTCATGTGACTTTATAATACATTGGGCTCACTATTTTCTATGGCTTCAAAGTCAATGTTCCTATCACATTTAACTCAAGAACATCCTCAGCTTTCAAGCAGCTGGGGGTTCGCTACTGACTCCAGCCATACTTTCTCTTAGAGACCTGCTTCTGGAGCACCAGGAGGGTCCTCCAAGGACCTTGCATGGGTTGCTCAGGGCAGCAAATAGGATCCAGACATCTTATTACTATGATGTCCAGGCATATCTACAGGCACTTTCCAATGTCGTTATTAGTTTTGCCTTTGTAGTGTATAAAATTTCTTGGGGAGAGTTACTTTGGTGCTCTGCATTAATAAATATCACAGATTATAAGAGATTAAGGAACTATGACAACTAGAGTAATATCCTGGATTAGATCCTGAAATAGAAAAAAGTCACTAGTGGCGAACTGGTGGCATTTAGTAAGGTCTGTAATTTAGTTAATAGTTCTGAGCTAATGTTAATCTTCTGATTTGTATATGGATACTTTATTACATAATATATCAATATTAGGATAGGAAAGCTCTCTGAACTATTTTTTACAGCTTTCCTATGAGTCTAGAATTACTTCAGAATTAGAATTATATAAAAATGCAGATTCTGCTGGGGGTGAGGGTAGTATAGTGGTTATGCAAAGTACTTTCATGCATGACACTCCAAGGTCCCAGGTTCAAGCACCACCAATAAGCAACCATTGAGCATGCTCTGGAAAGAAAAGAAAAAAATAAAGCAAAGCTTTTTTTTTTTTTTTTTCCAATGTAGATGCTGGTTCTATATATCAGAGGATGGCCTTGAGTCTCATTTCTCTCAAATGGCCAATGACAGCAATGCTACTGGCCCATGGACAAATAACTACAAGGTCCTAGCAAACACTGCTGGTGTGTTTCGCTGTGCAAGACTTCCAAAGGACACACACACACACACACACACACACACACACACACATCCATCAAGCTTATACTTTGAACACAGTAACCAAAGGGTAACTATAGGCATTTCTGAAACTCTTTGAGTTTTGAATGTTATCTGGTTTCTGCTGGTATAGTAGCATGCTGGTTGCAGAGCCTGAAATCACAATCTTTGCTACAACTGTATATGGTTGGCCATTCCCAAGCTGCATCTGGCAACCCTCCATGACTACAGAGCCAGAACCTCCAGTAGAAACAGACACGATCTACCCACTCCACAACAGAGGCAGTCTATCCATCTATCCACTATCCATCTCTCATGGGACTGGAAGGCAGGAAACTGGAGTGAGAAGCAGCAGCTTTGAAATTCCTACTCATAGAGAGCAACTGGCCAGGTAGGTGGCAGCCACTCATCCCATTAAGATGATTCATAGTGATGTAAAATAAACCCACAAGAAAGAATGGCACAGACAAGAGGTTTCATAAATTTCTGGCAGGACAAGAGAATTTTAATGAGGACAAAGGCAATAGCAGTCTAGTGCATGCAGGATGAATACACCCAGAAAGTTCTAGGCTTGTGACAGGTCAGCATTCAAAACCCAGGACCCTCAGCTGAGAGCAATGGTTGCACTGGCACATGGAAGTTGGGTCCTAATACAGATCTGTACAAGGTTCCTCCCTAGACCAAGCAGAGCATACCCCAATCTAACGGGTCTTTCTTAAACTGAGAAGCTGTGACTGACTTCAAGGTCCCAGCAGAGTAACAAGTTTCCAGTTACCTGAAAGAAAACCCACATTTTTCAAACAATTTCTGTGGTCCGGGAGGTGGCGCAGTGGTAAAGCTTTGGACTCTCAAGCATGAGGTCACGAGTTCGATCCCGAGCAGCACATGTGCCAGAGTGATGTCTGGTTCTTTCTCTCTCTTCCTATCTTTCTCATAAATAACATCTTTAAAAAAAAAAAATTCAAAGACTCAGAGCTCTCTGTCCATTTCCCCTTGCCTCATAGAAACTACCAGTATTTGAAAATTGTTGGTCATATGAAATCATTATTAAAAAAAAAAAAAAGACAGCTACTGACAAATCAGAAAATAAAAAATGAAAAACAGAAGGTATACTCTGAGTCAGAATGTATTAATTATAATTTTTTAGAGCCTCTACTAAAAAGATGCAAAACGAGTAAATTCTTGAAACTTAACATTTCAGCTGTGGCAATTTAAAAAAACTAAACAAGATGGGACAATAAATCCAAGCCCTCTTCAAGAAGTCAAAATGAAACAACACAGAGAGGGAAAAGACAAGAGACTGAAGAAATCAATCCAAGATGTCCATTATCAAACTAACAGGAGTTCCTAAAAGAAAAAAAAAGGAAACAAAAAACTCTATCAGAAGTTCCACACCACCACTATAAACCAGGGCTCTGGTGAAAATAAATATATAAAAGAAAAAAAAAAAAGAAAAACTCAAAACAGAATAAGCTATCAAATACATGTTACAAGAAGCTCCCGGAGCTGAATTAACAGATTTGGGGAGTTAGGACTCCACACCCTTTGGCTCTCTGGAAGTGTCCCAACATCAAGGAGGGCTGTTGCCAGGAAGGTGATGATGCAGCGGGTAAAGTGCCTGTCTTGCAAGCATGAAGTCCCAGTTCCATACTCTATCCTCTCCATCACATACATGTACCGGAGTGATGCTCTAGTTCAGTGTCTCCCACTCTCCTCCCAACTATTAAATAAGTCTTAAGAGAGAACAAGAGAAAAAAAGAAAAAGATCTTAGAGGAGCTATCCAGAAAGTCTACTTGGCAGGTGTCAGTGATGAAGAACAGGACTAAGAAACACAATACTGAATAAATCCAGACATGGATTCAAATATCAGGATGACACCTGTGTGGTCCAAGAATTTGATTCAGTTTAGAAAGAGGGCGGAGGGCTGAAGAGGTGGAAGACTGGAGCGATCTGACATTATCCTTGAGAACGTTAAAAAAAAAAAAAAAAGTACACAGAGTTGATAATGTAAAAGGAAAAGGCTGTATAAGGAAACTCGTTGGGAAGACAACAATTCACATAACAGTGAACGATTTGAGTGAAGTGAACAAAGTCTATTTAGAGAACATAAAAGGTGGGATATGCGGGGGGGGGGGGGGGGCTAGGGACCCTAGATCATTCCACCCTAACAATGCCATGAATGTGTAAAATCAGCAGAATACCATCTCACTGCAAGCTTCAGAACTTCCTGAAGACACAATAAAAAGTGAATGTCTTGGAGGATTGAGGCAGCGAGGCGGAGCGGGCACGGTTCCTTTTGAAGCTTTTCACTGGTTACTTCACTGTGGACTCAGAGTATTAAATATACATGTGCCTTCCTTTTTTTTTTTTTTTTTTTTTAAGAATGTAAGACTCCAGTCGGATGGCGCTCAACCCCTGGCTCCGTGTTCTGGGAAAGTGTCTTCACCTGAGTGCGCGCCTGTCCCCTCACCTAAGCGGTGGGACGAGCCTCCCCGTCTCCCCGTCTCCCCCATCCCCGGCTCGGCTTGGCTCGCGGGGCTGCAGGGACAAACAGGAGCCGAGCCGCGATCGCCGGGCTTTGCAAAATGCAGCGCCGCCGCTGCCCCCGGACGAGGTTCTCACGGTCGCTCAGAGGCACCGGGACGGGAGGAGCGCAGCCTGGGCACCATCCAGTACTGTCTGCTCCGTGCTCCCTCCCGGGCTCGGGGTCCCCGCTGCTTCTCGGTGCCCGTCCGAGAAGCCCCGCGGGGCTGCACCCCGGGAAGGACCATCCCCGCGCGGCCACTTCCTCCGGCGCCGGCGGGCAGGAGAGAGGGGGGCGGGGGGCCCCGGGGGGTGTCGGGGGCCCGGTGCCGCAGCCCTGCCTCCCGGGCTCCAGACCACCTCGTCCGAGGAAACCACCTGCCCGGTGGCGGGGGCAAGAGGATGGGGGCGCCGGGGGGAGGGGTGCAGGAGGCGGGGCCCGCGGGGGGGGATCCTGCGGGAGGAGGGGGCGGCCCCGGCGGGGAGGGAGGCGGAGCTGACAGGAAGGCTGACGGGGGTGCCGGGGGTCGGGGTGCCGGCTGACAGGGGCGCGGCACAGCGGGAGATGGGGCGGGGGAAGGCCGCCCGGGGGCGCTGCGGGGGGACGCGGCCGACAGGCCAGCGGGGCGCCGGGCCCTGGTTGCGGGGGTCCGGGGCGGCGGCCCGCCGGAGGCCGAGGGGCGGCGGGAGTGCGGAGGGGGGCGGCGGGCCGGGCCGTTGGTGGCGGCGGGGCGGAGGGCGGCGGCGGCCGGAGGAGGCGCAGGGAGGAGGGCGGAGGGAGATCTCGCTCTCGTCTCGCCCCGCGGGAAGGGGGGAGGTGGAGACGCGACCGGCTGCGGGAGCTGCAATTACCGTGTGGGCTGCGGAATTCTCGTGGTGTTTGTCGGGGAGATGCGATAATGGCGTCCGTCCTCGCGAGAGAAGCCGCCGCTTTGCGCAGGCGCGGCGAGTCGCTCCCCGCGGTTCTCCGCCCGGCCGTGTCTGCGCAGGCTCCCTGGCGCGCCGAACGCGAGGCTGCGCGCGGAGGCGGGACTTGCGCGGTGAAACCTCCCGGGCGTGTTGTGGCGGGCGCCGGCTCCGGGTGGGCTTGCGCACGGGCTCTCTTCCCGTGCCCGGTGCGGCTCCGTGGACCTTTACTTCTGCACCATACAGTCGGCCTTCTTGGAGATCTGTGATGACCCGCGTTGGTGGGCCGCTAGCGATATTTACTTTTTCTTTGAGGGTTGACGAATAAGAATTAGCTGTCCTAACGACTACATATCCCGGGGGGCTATGTGCGAATCGTGCGCGTTGACTTCTGGGACTGGTAGTCCCTGCGTCTGAGCCATGCCTGCCGGTACTTGTAGTCCCTCTGGGCTCCTGCACCCTGTCCCTCTTCGCATGGGCTGCTGGGACTTGTAGTGAAGACTGTGGGTCGCCTACTCGCACTGCGGGTGACCCAGGCAGAGGCGGGTGTGGGTCCCTAAGGTATTGATCGTGCAGAACGTTATTAAATATCCTCCAGTGCGACAAGCGTGTGTGTATGTGATTCATATTCTGCATCAGATATATGTATACATTATAATTATGTACTGCAAATGGAAGTGGACGGGTGGCTGTGTACTGGTAGGGAAAAATTCTCAAACTAGGTAAGTATCTGTTTGCTTTCCATTTATCATCCTCTGATTTGTAAACAGTAACCACGAATGCCTTTGATGAAACAAAAGGATGGCGCCAGTTTTCTTTTGGAAATGAAAATGGAGTTTCCCTCCCACTTCCCTTTTGCAGATAATAAAATCCTCGTTCCTGACTGTAGCCAGCTGTGCGACCTTGGACAACTTTACTGAATTAGAACTTTTTCCAGAATTAACACTGGAGCGGGGGGAGGGGGGGGTGTCTGCGTGGGCTGAAAGCTCGATTCCATGCAGAAGTGCCCTAAAGAAATTTCAGAGAAGAACCACAGAAGGTCAGTGCTGGAAGAAATGTTGATGTTGAAATGAGACCTGCCCTGTGGAGAAACGAGGAGGAGTAGAAAGAGACCCAGGGAAAATTACTCAGCGAGGTCATACAGCCGGAAGGAGACAGAAGTGGAACTTGGAATCCAAAACACCTTAGTCTGGAGTTCAGAGCCTGACAGTAGGAAAAAAGGCTACAGAAGCAAGCTACAAAAATACCGAGAGAGGGGAGTCGGGCGGTAGCGCAGAGGGTTAAGCGCAGGTGGCGCCAAACTCAAGGACTGGCAAAAGGATCCAGGTTTGAGCCCCCTGCTCCCCACCTGCAGGGGAGTCGCTTCACAGGTGGTGAAGCAGGTCAGCAGGTGTCTTTCTCTCCTCTTCTCTGTCTTCCCCTCCTTTCTCCATTTCTCTCTGTCCTATCCAACAACAATGACATCGATAATAACTACAATAAAACAACAAGGGCAACAAAAGGGGAATAAATAAATAAAAATTTTTAAAAATTTATAAAAAAAAAATCCCAGGAGAGGAGCTGGAGCCAAAAACTTCTACAGAACTGTTTTTTTTTAATTTATTTCTTTATTGGGGAATTAATGTTTGACATTCAACAGTAAATACAATAGTTTGTACATGCATAACATTCCCCAGTTTCCCATTTAACAATACAACCCCCACTATGTCATCTATCATCCTTCACGGACCTGTATTCTCCCCACCCACCCACCCCAGAGGCTTTTACTTTGGTGCAATATGCCAATTCCATGTCAGGTTCTACTTGTGTTTTCTTTTCTGATCTTGTTTTTCAACTTCTGCCTGAGAGTGAGATCATCCCATATTCATCCTTCTGTTTCTGACTTCTTTCACTTAACATGAATTTTTCAAGATCCATCCAAGATCGGCTGAAAATGGTGAAGTCACCATTTTTTACAGCTGAGTAGTATTCCATTGTGTATATATACCACAACTTGCTCAGCCACTCATCTGTTGTTGGACACCTGGGTTGCTTCCAGGTTTTGGCTATTACAAATTGTGCTGCCAAGAACATGTGTACACAACTCTTTTTGGATGGGTGTGTTGGGTTCCTTAGGATATATCCCCAGGAGAGGAATTGCAGGATCATAGGATAGGTCCATTTCTAGCCTTCTGAGAGTTCTCCAGACTGTTCTCCACAGAGATTGGACCAATTGACATTCCCACCAGCTGTGTAGGAGGGTTCCTTTGACCCCCCACATTTGCTGCTGTTACCTTTTGAGGTATGACATTCTCACAGGAGTGAAGTAGTATCTCACTGTTGTCTTTATTTGCATTTCTCTGACAATCAGAGACTTGGAGCATTTTTTTCATGTGTTTCTCGGCCTTTTGGATCTCTTCTGTGGTGAATATTCTGTCCAAGTCCTCCCCCCATTTTTGGATGGGGTTATTTGTTGTCTTGTTGTTGAGTCTGGCAAGCTCTTTATATATGTTGGTTATTCAACTCTTGTCTGATGTATGGCATGTAAAGATCTTCTCCCATTCTGTGAGGGGTCTCTTGGTTTGGGTAGTGGTTTCTTTTGCTGTGAAGAAGTTTTTTAATTTGATGTAGTCCCATAGGTTTATACTTGCCTTAGTCTTCCTTGTAATTGGATTCGTTTCATTGAAAATGTCTTTAAAATTTATGCGGAAAAGAGTTCTGCCAATATTTTCCTCTAAGTATCTGATAGTTTCTGGTCTAACATCCAAGTCCTTGATCCACTTGGAATTTACTTTTGTATTTGGTGAAATACAGTGATTCAGTTTCATTCTTCTGCATGTTTCAACCCATTGTTTCCAACACCATTTGTTGAAGAGACTCTACTTTCCTCATTGAATATTCTGGGCACCTTTGTCAAAGATTACATGTCCATAGGTGTGGGGGCTTACTTCTGAGCTGTCAATTCTATTCCACTGGTCAGTGTGTCTGTTCATGTTCCAGTACCAAGCAGTTTTGATGACAATGGCCCTGTAATACAGTTTGAGATCTGGGAGTGTGATGCCTCCAGTTCTGTTCTTTTTTCTCAAGATTGTTTTGGCAATTCTAGGTCTTTTCTGGTTCCAGATAAACATCTGTAGCACTTGTTCTATTCTCCTAAAAAATGTGGTTGGGATCTTGATGGGGATAGCATTAAATTTGTAGATGGCTCTGTGTAGTATATTCATTTTCATGATGTTAATTCTTCCAACCCATGAACATGGAATATCTTTCCACTTCTTTGTGTCTTTTTCAATTTCTTTGAGTAGTGACTCATAATTTTCAGTATACAAGTCTTTCACTTCTTTGGTTAGATTTACTCCTAGATATTTTATTGTTTTAGTTGCTATAGTAAAAGGAATTGATTTCTGGATTTCAGTTTCTTCTAACTTAGTGTTTGCATAGAGGAATGCCACTGACTTTTGAATGTTAATTTTGTAGCCTGACACCTTACTGTATTGCCTGATGATTTCCAAAAGCTTCTTGCTGGATTCCTTAGGTTTTTCTGTGTATACTATCATGTCATCTGCAAATAAGGAGAGTTTGACTTCTTCTCTTCCAATCTGTATGCCTTTAATTCCTTGCTCCTGCCTGATTGCTATGGCAAGAACTTCCAACACTATGTTGAATAGTAATGGTGATAGTGGGCAGCCCTGTCTAGTACCTGATCTGAGGGGAAATGCTTCCAGTTTTTCACCATTGAGTATGATGTTGGCTGTAGGTTTGCTATATATAGACTCCACTATCTTGAGGAATTTTCCATCTATTCCCATTTTTTGTAGTGTTTTGATCATAGAGGGATGTTGTATTTTGGCAAGGGCTTTCTCTGCATCTATTCATACATGTGGTTTTTGGTCTTGCTTTTGTTGATGTGGTGGATCACATTGATTGATTTATGTATATTAAACCAACCTTGCATTCCCTGGGATAAACCCCACTTGGTCATGATGAACAATCTTTTTGATATACTGCTGTATCTGGTTGGCTAGAATTTTGTTCAATATTGTCACACCTATGTTCATCAGAGATATTGGTCTGTATTTTCTTTTTTGGTTGTGTCCCTGTCTGCTTTTGGTATCAGGGTGATGTTGGCTTCATAGAAGCTGGCAGGGAGTATTCCAGTGTCTTCAATCTTCTGGAAGACTTTTAAAAGTAGAGGTATTAGTTCTTCTTTGAAGGTTTTGTAATTTGAATTCATTTGTAAAACCATCTGGTCCAGGACTTTTACTTTTGGGGATATTTTTGATAACTGTTTCAATTTCATTAGCTGTGATGGGCCTGTTCATGTTGCTACAGAACTGTTTTTATCCTCACTGCTGCCCTAGTCACAGTGAGACAACTAAATATGCTGTTGGAGTCATACACTATGCCACCTTTAGTGATATATATATTTAAGGTTATTTTCTGTCTTCTAGTGGCTTGACAGTTTTTGGTGGTTTTTATTTGTTTGTTTTGTTTTTGCTTTTGCCTCCAGGTTGTGGGGCTCAGGTTGTGCCTGCACTACGAATCCACTCCTCCAGTGGCTTTTTTTTTTTTTTTTTTTTGATAAGTCAGAGAGAAATTGAGAGAGTATGGACAGGGAAGATAGGGAGAGAGAGAAAGACACCTGAAGACCTACTTCACTGCTTGTGAAGTGACCCCTCCTGCAGGTGGGGTGCTGGGGGCTCAAACTGGGATCAGTGAGGTGGTCTGTATTATGTGCACTTAACCCAGTGTGCCACTGCCCAGTCCCCCAGCTCATTTTTTTTTTAGCAATGAATAATACCATCTGGCATACCACTTAATTTTTTTCTATGCACCTCTATCACTATTTGTGTCTAAACTGTATCTGTAGATCAAGTGCTAATTTACTGTGTGTTCTGTGTAACACATGAGAACTAGAAACTGTATAACCTGAGAGGAGAAATAAAAGTAGGAATTCCAATTTATCATTCCTGGACTTCAAAGAAATGCCTTTGGTCCACATAATCTAGTCTGGAAAATGTCTAGCTCTAAGGAAGGCTGAGTGAGTCAAGCATTCTGGGTTTCAAAATGAAGAATGTTAAGCAAGAAAGGAGTAATTTCTTGGGTTTGTGTCTTTTTTTTTTTTTTAATGACTTAATAGTAATCATTTACAAGATCACACCACACCCAGCTCTTACTCCCCAATGCCACAAGGATAATAATCACCATAGTTTGACAACTTTTTTTCATAGTTCATGTATTTCAATACTTTTTAATCTTTTTTTTAAGACTTTCATGCCTGAGGCACTGATGGTCCTGTTTCTTTCTTTCTCCCTCTCTTTCTTTCTTTCTTTCTGAGAGAGGTGCAGACACACACACACACACACACACACACACACACACACACACACACCAGAGCACTGCTCAGCTCTGGCTTATGGTGGTGCAGGGATTGAACCTGGGACTTGGGAGCTTCAGGCATGAGAGTCTGTTTGCATAACCATTATGCTATCTCCCCACCCCTTTTTTATCTTTTTTATGTTTTTGTTTGTTTGTTTACCAGAGCACTGCTCAGCTCTGGTTTATGGTGGTGCAGGGAACCTGGAACTTTGGAGTCTTAGTCATGAGAATCTCTTCTCATAATCATTATGCTGTCTACCCCCACCCTCAATTGTTGCATAGTACATATGAGCAAAAACCATCTGCTAATTGTTGTTCAGAGAAATGCAGGCCATTGCGTAACAGATATAAACTATGTAATAAGAGACCTTGAACACCGTCATCCGGGACCTGTGCATTTCAAGGGAGGGCGCATGAGGGCAGGGAACAAGGGAACTGAAAGAAGACACAGGAGGCACCTCCAACAAAGTGGGGAACCATCTCAGTTTAGCTCTCCTGTTCAGTCCCTTCAGCACAGCTCATCTAAGTTCTGCTGGGCTCTATTTGGGTTGCTCCCTCAGGGGAGCTCCCAGGGCAGCACTGGGTTAAGTGTTCTTCCAGGCCTCAGGCCTCAGCTGCAGGGACTTCTCAGCAGCTCTTTGTCTGGGCAACTGCTCTCTAGGTCAGCAATGCAGGTCAGCTCCCAGGGCAGCAGCAGCAGCTGTTCCTTCATGACCTGTGTCTTCTAACTTAAGAAATGAAAAGGTGTGGGCCAGGCAGTGGCACAGTAGATCCACTCAAAAGAATGAAATCCCAAGTTCTGTTCCCAGCATTACATGCACCAGAGTAATGCTCTGGGGTGTGTGTTAATAAATAAATCTTTAAAATAAATAATAACAATAGGAGCTAGGCAGAAGTGCTCCTGTTAGAGTGCATATACTACAGTGTGCAAGACTCCAGGTTGAAGCTGTTGGCCCCATTACTACAGGCCCCATTCTCCCTCCCCATTTCCATCTCCACCTTCCCTTTCAATTCCTCTTTGTCTATGCAAAATAAATAAATAAAAAATTGAATATAAGGAGTTTGGATAGTGTACAGCACATGACCTAGGTTCAAGCCTGGTACCCACTAAATTGGATGAAGCTTTAGTGCTGTGGTTTCCTTTCCCTCTGTGTCTCTGTCTCTCACTATCTAAAAAGTTATCCCAGCTGTGAAGCCCCAGCAGTAGCAAAAACAACAGAAAGAAATGGAAAAAGAAAAAGTTCTCCATATATGTATGATCAGTCTTTTTTTTTCTTTTTTCTCCAGGGTTATCTATCACTGGGGCTTGGTGCCTGCACTGCTCCTGGAGGCCATTTTTCCCATTTTGTTGCCCTTGTTGTAGTCATTATTGTTGTTATAGCTGTTGTTGTTGGATAGGACAGAGAGAAATGGAGAGAGGGGAAGACAGAGGAGGAGAAAAAGACAGACACCTGCTGACCTGCTTCACTGCTTACGAAGTGACCTCCCTGCAGGTGGGCACAAACTAGGATCCTTACTCAGGCCCTTGTGCTTTGCGCCATGTGCACTTAACCCACTGAGCTACTGCCCAGCCTCGGATGAATTTTTGTATTTGTCAATGTTCCCCAGTGAACAGAACCAACAGAAAAGAGTGTATGTAGGCAGACCTAATGTTATTGCACTTCACAGATACTGCTTCCTAATTTTTTTGTTTGTTTGTTTTACAAATTGGAGGTTTCTGGCAACCCTGTTTGTTCCAAGTTTGTTTATTTGTTTTTATGAGAAATATAAGCGAGGAAAAAAGAACAAGACCACGCTGGTTCACGTGTTACTGGGGACTGAACTCAGAACCTCATGCTTGAGAGCCCAGTGCTATGTCTACTGTGCCACCTCCCAGACCACCCCTGTTTATTCCTTACACACACAGCACTAGCTTTGTTTCTGGGATAGGTGACCTGAGACTAAAGGCCACACAGCCCCAAGCTAGAGTATCCACACCTAGAGCAGGACTTAGCTCTTGCTCTTAGTTCCCTCTGTCCCCACATTCACACAGGGTCAGAGAATGTTCCTAACCCTTTGGCACTCAGTCACTGTTTATCAGCCCAGTGACCCAGGGCTCTGCCCACAATAGAGGCCACCCTCCTGTGACCCACCCTTAAGTAAACTGAATGTCATCTGATAGGCACAGTTGAAATTTAACTAAGATCAGGGGCTTGGGTGAATTTTTGGGTTTACCCCATGGCTTTCGTAAAGTAGCACAGATAGTGGGAAATACTGTCCTCTTTTTATTGGGGTCTGCTAGAAACAGACCACAATGCTAAGGACCCTGAGCTCAGGCAGGAACCACCTAAAGTCCTGGAGTTTCTCCATCGTGGTCGAGCAGATATGGGGGACCCTCAGAAGCCTTCCGGTAAGGCTGGGGCATGCCTGCTCACAAGGTCCCTGCACTCCAGGTGACAGGAATAATGCGTGTAAGTACTCTCAAGATCACAGGCTGGGGAAAGGTAAAATGCCACCTGTCAAAAGCCCATACACCTGTTCTCAGGAGACATTACTGATGCTTTCCAGTGAGCCCTCAGTCCATACCGGAGGGCATTGCCAAAATCTCCACTGGAAGCCACTGGATGATTTCTAGAAGCAATTTGGGCTCAGTCTGGGTTCCCATCAGACTAAAACTCAGAACTTCAATAGTGGGGGTGGGAGGGAGAGGAGGAGACAGAAAACAGGAAAATACACCTGGGGAAGTGTTAAATTTCCAGGGAGCTGAGGTAACCCAGTACAAGGCCTCAGGTTACCCCAGGGACTCAGCAGATATGGAACCCCTTCTCAAGCACCCTTCCCCAGAAGGGGGATGGAAACCTTGCTGCCCTCTAGTCCTGCCCTTTTAGGTCAGGCCCCACCTTCCAGCTCCCTGTGACTGTCAACATGCAGAGGGCACAGGATCATGTAGGATGACCTACCCTGAGGAAGTGGCAAGGGCAGGTCTAGACATAGCCTAGATGGGACACCTCCTCCCAGACCCATAGAAGCACGTTTGCATAGATGCAGACTTTTTTAAAAAAAAATTTATTTATAAAAAGGAAACATTGATTAAACCATAGGATAAGAGGGGTACAACTTCACACAATTCCCACCACCAGAACTCTATCCCATCCCCTCCCCTGATAAATTTCCTATTTATCAGGGGAGGGGATGTATGGACCCAAGGTCATTATGGGATGCAGAAGGTGGAAGGTCTGGCTTCTGTAATTGCTTCCCTGCTGAATACGGGCATTGTCAGGTCGATCCATACTCCCAGCCTGTCTTTCTCTTTCTCTAGTGGCAATGGGCTCTGGGGAAGCAGGGCTCCAGAACACATTGGTAGGGCTGTCTGTCCAGGGAAGAGATGCAGACTTTTAAAGAAACAAGATGAGCCATGCATGTCTGTACCTGTACTGGATCTCCTTCCTAAACTCTGGACACTCACAGATGTCACTCAGACCTAGGAGGTGGATCAGCTGATAGAGCGCACACTGTAGGCGAGACCCTGGATTTTAGCACCACATGTGAGCAATATGGATAGCACTGGAGAACTCCATGGATGGTGGAGCGGAGTTGCGGTTTCTCCTTCTTTCTCAAAACATAGAGTAATATCTGAGCCAAAGAGGTTGCTTAGCAATATTTCACATTTGAAAGTCCCTGGATCTGCTCTGGCACTGCATAAAAAGGTACATACAAGGGAGCTGGTGGTGGCACACCCAATTGGGCACACACATTACCAATACAAGGACCCACATTCAAACCCCCACTCCCCACCTGCAGAGGGGAAGCTTCACTAGTGGTGAAACAGGGATCTCTCTCTCTCTCTCTCTCTCTCTCTCCCTCCCACCCTCTCTCTTTTTCTCCCTCCTCCCCCAACCCTTTATTTCTCTCTGTCCTATCAAATAAAATAAAAAGGAAAAAATGACCACTGGGAGTGGTGAATTTCTAGTGCCAGAACCAAGCCCAATATAAAAATGTGTCATGACTTTTCTGACAACCCAACAGATGTTTCTCAGCATCCATCACCTTTTTTTTTTTTTCCTGTTGCCTCTGGGCTTATTGCTGGGCTCAGTGCCAGTACTATGAATCCACTGCTCCTGTCAGCCATGTTTTCCATTTTATTGGATAGAACAGAGAACAATTGAGAGGGGAGGTTAAGGTAGAGAGGGAGAGAGAAAGATAGACACCTGTAGACCTGCTTCACCACTTGTGAAGTGACCACACCCTACCCCGCAGGTGGGAAGCCAGGGGTACGAACTAGGATCTGTGTATGGGTCCTTGCTTTTAGTACTATGTGCCCTTAACCAGGTGCACGACTGCCCAGCCCCCAAAGTCTCCCCCCCACACACACAAAGGTGCATGTGTACTTCTGGCTTCTGGTAGAACTGGGGTTTGAACTTGGACCTCTGGTGCCTCAGGCATGAAGGGCTTTCTGGAGAGCCACTACACTATGTAACCAGTCTGCCTTACTCCTTTTCTGCTCTGCTCAGCCACAGGAGCCTCAGACAGCAGCATGTGGCTGTGCACACTCAGCAACTATCTGCCCCCTATGAGGACCACTCTTATGGAGTCAAACAGACACAAAAACAAAGATCATGGGAGTCAGGCAGTAGTGCCGTGAGTTAAGTGCAGGTGGTGCAAAGCACAAGGACCGGGAAAAGGATCCCTGTTCGAGCCTCTGGCTCCCCACCTGCAGGGGTGTCACTTCACAGGTGGTGAAGCAGGTCTGCAGGTGTCTATCTTTCTCTCCTCCTCTCTGTCTTCCCCTCTTCTCTCCATTTCTTTCTGTCCTATCCAACAATGACAACATCAATAACAACAACAATAATAACTACAATAAAAAAACAACAAGGGCAACAAAACAGAATGAATAAATTAAAAAAAAAAAAAAAGATCTCAGCTAGTTCTTCTGGTCCCAAGCCCACTATATTGTGATTAGACAGAGAGAAACAGAAGCAGAACCCTTAACCTTCTTCTAGGAAGGTGCCATTGCTCTAGGCCCTGGGCAGTTGTATAGGTGACAAAAGTGTCTTTGTCCAAGTTCAGTCTCCCGCATCACCATAAACAAGAGCTGAGCAGTGCTCTGGTGTTAAAAAAAAAAAAAAAAGGAGAGAGAGAATGAGAGAGAGAAGATAAAAAGGCAGGGGTAGATGGCATAATTATGCAAACAGACTCTCATGCCTGAGGCTCCATAGTCCCAGGTTCAATCCTCTGTACCACCATAAGCCAGAGCTGAGCAGTGCTCTGGTTAAAATAAATAAGGTCCAATCCCCCATACAACCAAAAATTAGTCAATTAATTAATTAAAAAATAAAAATAAAAGCATCTTTGCTAGGCTGCAAAGCAGAGTAGGGAACTCTTTCATCTAATTCCAACTGAACACTATATACATCCACTTTTATTCCTAAAGCGGGATCAAAGAGGTCGGTAACTTAGTAATTTGCCTGATGGGGGCTTGGTGGCGGCACCTTGTAGAGAACATACTTTACCATGTTCAAGGACCCAAATTCAAGGCCCTGGTCCTCACCTATGGGGAGAAGCTTTGCAAGCAGTGGGGCAATACTGCAGGATACTGCAGGGTACTGCATGTCTCTCTCTTTCTCAGTGTCTCTGTCAAAAGCAATGAAAACAAAAAATGGTCACCAGGAATAGTGAAGTCATGTGCAGGCAGTGAGCTCCAGTAATAACCCTGTTAAAAATAAAATTAAATAATTTGCCTGATAACTCAGAATGCAGGTGGAGAGACCTGGGTCACTCCCTTGCAGAGCTGAATTATTTGACAGCACTTAACATTGGAAGATTCCTTAGGCAAATGTATCCTTCTAAGGTTTATCTATTTATTTATTAGAGAGAGAGGAAGAGAGAGGGAGAGAGAGAGAGAATCTCTCTGGTACATATGACACCAGGAATCTAACTTGGAACTTCATGCTTGAGAATTCAATGTTTTTGTTTGTTTGTTCTATTTTATTTTGCCTCCAGATTGTTGCTGGGGCTTGGTACCTGCACTATGAATCCACTCTTCTGGAGACCATTTTTCTCTATTATTTGTTGTTGTGGTTGTTGGATAGGACAGAGAGAAATTGAGAGAGATGGGGGAGATAAACACCTGCAGACTTGCTCCACCACTTATGAAGCGACCTCCCTGCAGGTGGGGAGCCAGGGGCTTGAACCAGGATCCTAGTTCTAGTCCCTGAGCTTTGCACTATGTGCACTTAACCCACCACCTGGTCCCAAGAGTCCACTGTTTAATCCACTGTGACACCTCCCAGGTCTCCATACATTTTTGTCTTCCCCTATCAAAATATTTGGTGCTAGAGGCTCATACTCACATTTAGCTGAGTCGCTCCAGATTTCCAGGGAACCACTACAGACCCCACCTCTCCCTGTTGTCACCCCCTGCACTCCCCACATATATCCGGACATCAGAATGAGGAAATGATACCCGGATCCTTTGCTCCCACCATCTCCTGAGAACTGAGGGTTCCACATGACTGGTGCATCTTTGAGTTTGACTATCATTTCCCCACACAGAAAGTGAATTTCTTCTCTGACCCCAAGCCTCAGCTCACGTTTGGATCTAGCTGTGGCTGTGTGAGACTATAACTATAGGAGCTCCTTCCTATAGTGTCTTCTCATATGAAAGCCAGCCAGGAAGCCATTGTGGGACAATCAGCAAAGCTGGTGGGGGCTCTGGGGGCACCTTGAGAGACCCTCCTGCCTAGTCTGTGTGGCATCCAGAACAGTGGGCCCCACTGAGAAAAGAGCAGACCTCCCTCTGATCCACTGTCTTTTTTAAAAAAATATTTATTTATTTATTCCCTTTTGTTGCCCTTGTCTTACTGTTGTAGTTATTATTTTTTGTTGTTATTGATGTCATCATTGTTGGATAGGACATAGAGAAATGGAGAGAGGAGGGGAAGACAGAGCGGGGGAGAGAAAGACAGACACCTGCAGACCTGCTTCACCAACTGTGAAATGACTCCCCTACAGGTGGGGAGCCAGGGGCTCGAACAAGGATCCTTCCACCAGTCCTTGCACTTTGCACCATCTGCGCTTAACCTGCTGCACTACCACCTGACTCCCTCTGCTCCACTGTCTTTCTGGGAGCATATTCTTCCCTCCAGCAAGAGAAACTGAGGAGACTTGGGCACCAGCTGTCACCCAGAGGAGCGTTGTGTGGCTCTAAAGGACTTTCCAAACCTCCCTGCCACCAGCCTCCCCATTGCCACCCTCCTTTCCATACCTGTCTCCTTGCTCTGAGCTGGAGCCATAGGGTAGGCTCTTCCCACAGCCACACTGGGACAGGTTAGACCTGAACAGCACAACCCCACAGGGGTGGTGCAACAGCTCAAGGTAGGAGAGAGATGGTCCAAGGGGAGACCAGAGGCACCACATGTGGCCACATGAACTGCTCTGTGATGCTCAGGACTGGCCCCTCCAGAAGGGCTTTCATAGGTGACCATTTCTACCATCTTCTCTGGAGATTGTGTACCCCAATACACCCCTGGGTCCCCCCTCTCTCTGCAGTGCACCCCCTCTGGAAGGGTCTGGCCTCCACACCACAGGGAGCCCGGCAGTCCCCCATCAACATCTGCTGGAGGGACAGCGTGTATGACCCCAAGCTGGGACCCCTCAAGGTTTCCTATGATGCAGCCACCTGCCTCCACGTGTGGAATACGGGCTACCTCTTTCAGGTGGAGTTCGATGACTCCACAGAGGGCTCAGGTGAGTGGCCTAGGGCTGAGGCCCTTCCCTTCTCTGTCATAGCTTAAGAGTGGGGACCTAGGGGGTTGGGCAGTATCTCAGCGGGTTAAGCGCACATGGTGCAAAGCACAAGGATCCCTGTTTAAGCCCTGGCTCCCCAACTGAGGTGGGTTGATTCACAGGCAGTGAAGCAGGTCTGCAGGTGTCTCTCTTTCTCTCCCCTCTCTGTCTTCTCCTCCTCTCTCCATTTCTCTCTGTCCTATCCGACATCAGTAACAACAACAATAATAACCACATTGATGATTTTTTTTTTTTTAAAAAAAGAGGCACAAAAAGGAAAATAAATAAATAAAATAAAATTTTTAAAAAGAGTGGGGGCCCAGCAGGGCTAGGGGAGATGGCTTCCCTGGCGTGGCACTCCATGTGATGGAAAAAAGACTGGGTCAGAAGGAAAATGCCTTACAGATGATGTGCCCACCACTCATATAGTTTCATGGGGATCAAACTGAACAGAGCGGAGTTCCCCACCCCCGCCCCAGTGACTTTACAGGGGATGGCAGAAAAGAAGCAAAGCCAATACAGTCCAGATGTGCTGTCTACATTGAGGAGCAGAGTGGGGCTGTGGATGGGCTCTGGAAATACTGAGAAAGGAAGGAAGCTATGCTGATAAAAAGGAGTGTCCACCTGTACTCTCTGGGAGGCTATGCAGGGCCTATAGATGGGTACTAGATTCCCAGATCTGAGAGAAGGGTTGGGGAAGGGGGTTGAGGCATAGGACTTGGGGATGGAGAACATCTATAAGAGAGACATGAAGGGCTGTAGGGCAAGGTGGCAAGAAGATGATGCTACCTTAAAAAAATAAAAGGGTGGGAGTTGGGCGGTAGTGCAGCAGGTTAAGTGCACATGGTGCAAAGCACAAGGGCCTGCATAAGGACCCCGGTTTGAGCCCCTGACTCGCCACCTGCAAGGGGAGTCACTTCACAGACGGTGAAGCAGGTCTGTAGGTGTCTATCTTTTTCTCCTCCTCTCTGTCTTTCCCTCCTCTCTCCATTTCTCTCTGTCCTATATCCAACACTGACGACAACGATAATAACTACAACAATAAAACAGCAAGGGCAACAAAAGAGAATAAATAAATATTTAAAAAATTAAAAATAAATAAAAGAACAAGGGTAGATAGCATAATTGTTATGCAAAGAGACTATCATGCCTGAAGCTACAAAGTCACAGGTTCAATCCTTTGCACCACCATAAGCCAGACTTGAGCTGTGCTCTAGGAAATAATAATAATAATAATATTAAATAAATATATATGTAAGAATGACTAGCAAGGTAGCATAAAGGTTCTGCAAAAGACTTTCGTATCTGAGACACCAAAGGTCCTAAGTTCATTTCTTAGCACCATCATATGCCTGAGCTGAGCAGTGCTCTAGTAATAAGTAAATAAATGGTGGTCTGGGAGGTGGCACAGTGGATAAAACATTGGACTCTCAAGCATGAGGTCCCGAGTTCATTCCCTGGCAGCACATGTACCAGAGTGATGTCTGGTTCTTTCTCTCTCTCCTCCTATCTTTAATAAATAAATTCTGTAAAAAATAAATCAATGAACAAACTAACTTAAAAAATAAAATAATAGGGAGTTGGGCGGTAGCGCAGCAGGTTAAGCGCACATGGCGCAAAGTGCAAGGATAGGCATCAGGACCCCGGTTCGAGCCCCGGGTTCCCCACCTGCAGGGGAGTCACTTCACAGCAGGGGAGTCGCTTCACAGGTGGTGAAGCAGGTCTGCAGTTGTCTGTCTTTCTCTCCTCCCCTCTTTGTTCCCCTCCTCTTTCCATTTCTCTCTGTCCTATCCAACAAACGATGACAACAATAAAACAACAAGGGCAACAAAAGTGAATAAATAAATAAAATATTAAAAATAAATAAATAAATAATTAGAAAAGATAGGGGCCAGGAAGTGGTATAGTCGATGGAGTAGGTTGAGTACACAAGATACAATGCTCAGGGACCCACATTCAAGCCCCCAGTCCCTACCTGCAGGGGAGAAGTTTCACAAGCATTAGAGCAATGTTGCAACTGCCTCTCAGTCTTTCTCCCTATCTCCCTCTTCCATCTCAATTTTTCTCTGTTTCTGTCAAATAAATAAAAATATTTAGAGAGAGAGAAAAAAAAGGAAAGGAAAGGAAAGGAAAGGAAAAGAAAAGAAAAGAAAGAAAGAAAAGAGAAAAGAAGAGACAGAGTCGTCTACTACTACTGGGGGAAAGTGAGACCACTCAGGAAAGCCCTAGAACCAAGTCTTCTCAGCTAAATCTCCTCCTGGTCTGTAGTCACCTTCTGGGACTGCTGCCCTGAACCTCCTTCCTGCAGTACCAGCCATCCAGGTTATCAGTAGCAGGACGCTCAATGGGACTCACCTGTTCACTGGCTTCTGCACTCATCATAGACAAGCATGTGATCCCTGGGGCCTTGGGTCTGCTTGTCTTGTTGACTTACTCCTGACATCTGCCCCATATCTGGCCCCCTGAGAACACAGCCATGGTAAAGAAAAGTTGAGGCCAAACCAGTGCCTGCACAAATAAGTCTCTTTGTTACTTAAATCAGCTTGTTGTAAGCTTCTTTCCCTTGTTTCCAAGAGTCCTCACACAGAGGAAGTGAGAAAGCACAGAATGAAGGGACTGGAGAGTGGCTGATTTCCCTTTCTCTCTCTCTCTTCTCCTTCCTTCCTTCCTTCCTTCCTTCCTTCCTTCCTTCCTTCCTTCCTTCCTATCTCTTTCTTTCTTTCTTTCTTTCTTTCTTTCTTTCTTTCTTTCTTTCTTTCTTTCTTTCTTTCTTCCCCCCATTGTCAGGGAATGATTTCAGGATCTTATGTGTACACGATACTGCTAAGCAGTCCTCTACTGGGCTGATTTTCCATTCTTTATTTTAGAGTGGGTGGGGGGAGTGGGAGACAGACATGGAGAGAAGAGAGGAGGGACACCACAGTACCTATCCACCACCCCTGGAGCAACCCTGGTACCATTCATGGTGTTCTCAGGTGGTGCTGGGACCTGAACCCAGGGCCTTGTACTTTTCAAGGTATATATTCTTCCAAGTTTCTGTCCTTTTGCTCTTTGCTCAAGTTTAATCCTGCCAACCTCCCAGCAGATGGAAACGTGGTCAGTGTCACTGTTGGCCTGACTGATTCTCAAGTCTGCACCTGGGTGGCCAGTTGCAGTGACTCTACAGACGGCCCATCTTGAATTGGATCGACAAGGGAACTACAATGCTGTTCCCAGAGTTAGGTAGGGGCTGGAGGCACCTGTTCCTGGAGTTTGGTAGGTTGTGGACACTGGGTGAGACCCCCAACTCACCCTATTCTGGTTGCTCTCCAAGTTCAAGGCTTTTGCACCCATTGTAACCAGGTCACTGCATCTGACCTGATCCTAACCCCCATCCTTGGCTTCTTCATTGCAAGCCCATCTGTTTCTAAGAGACTCACTCATCCTGCCCCAGAACAAAAGGATTATCCAGTGTCTCTCCTGACATAGAAATTAGCTGGATAATTCCTTATGGCTCCTGTCCACCCACATCGGTCTGGTTTTACTTTATTTGTCATTCACTCAAAGCCTATTTTCCTCTCTCTTCCCCTCCCACTCTGTTTTCACATACTCCCACACCCCAACTCTTTGCTTGTTCTCCAGTCTCTAGCCCCCTTCTTTTCAGGTTTTCATTCTTTTTCATTCACCTCCATCAGAGTTCAGCACTCAGAACTGCTGGAAGCAAAGAAAATGAAAAACATTGTCAATAATGGAAAGGACTGGCAAAAAGTATGCAGCAAGAAACTGAGAATAAGACTTTCCTGACTCAAACAAGCCCTGGAAAGCAGGAAAGGAAATGCCTCATGAGCAAGAGAGGAACTTTGCATAAAATATGATCACTTGACTTGGGTCATGCTAATAAGTGGGTGCCAGAAAAGCCAAAGCCAAACCTTAGTGGGGCGACAGAGGACATTTTCTGTCTGAGTGGAAGGTTATAGAATTTATCCCCCAGGGTGGGGGAGATAGCATAATGGTTATGCAAACTGACTCTCATGCCTGAGGCTCCAAAGTCCCAGGTTCAATCCCCCACACCACACTAAGCCAGAGCTAAGCAGAGCTCTTGTGTTTCTCTCTGTGTCTCTGCATCTCTCTCAAAATATAAAATAATTATATATATAATTATATAAATTATATATATATATATATATAATTTATCCCCTTAGGCAGTGAGGGATCAACTACATCCAATACCAGTGAAAGACAGAATCAGATCAGCCACTCCTTCCCAGGAATGTGATGTCCTTGAAGGCCTAGAGGAAAAGGTTGGGGAGGAGAAGGGACATTATAAGAGTGAGGAAATGATAAGAGAGAGCACTGTCCACCAGAAGAACAGCATGGGGATAAAAGATGCAACCAAAGGTCAAGGTTCAAGACCTACAGATGGAGCCACTGTTTCTTACAGAGATGCCAGGATTCTAGGTACCACGTAAAGTCACAGTACAGTAAAAAGCAGTGAACTGTCTAAACGAGCTACTTTGACAGCCCCAAGTCATGTAATTCTTGCAGTAAAGGCCCAGGAGGCTTCCTCAGCATCACATCTTTCAGAATGATGTTCTGGCTCTGGCTCTCTCTCATGCACCAATAATAAATAAATAGATTTTTTTTTTTGGGGGCCAGAGCACTCACTGCTCAGCTCTGGCTTATGACGGTGCAGGGGACTGAACCTAGGACTTTGGAGCCTCAGGCATGAGAATCTCTTTGCATAACCATTATGATATCTACCCCTACCCACAAATAAATAGATCTTATGATCTAGGAGGTCTCTCAATAGATGAAGTGTTGGACTCAAGCATGAGGTCCCAAGGCTTGTCCCCAGTATCACATGTGCCTGAGTGATGCTCTTGTCACCTTCTCCTTATTTCTCTTTCATTAAATAGTGAAATGAATAAAAAAAAAAAGAGATATTTAATTTAAAGTAGTTATTGTGCCAATCCTAAGAAATTCCACTTAATTATTGTGCCAATCCTAAGAAATTCCACTTACTCAAAGAGGATACAGACTTCAGGAACTGGAGAGATTATCATCCAATATTCAAAGCCAGGTTTCCATTCATGGAAACCCCCCCATGTCAAAGCTTCCTTAATGTTCTACATTAGTTCCCTCAGAGCATCCTATCTTTGTAAATGCCACATTCACCACTGCAGATTTTTTTTTTCTTTTTTTTTTTTAGATTTATTTTTATTTATACACATGAAAGAGAGTTCTGAGAGAGACAGACAAAGACAGAGAATGAGCCAGAGCAACACTCTAATACATGCAGCATCAGGGATTAAACTGGGGGCCTTGGGAGTTGGGCGGTAGCACAGTTAAGCGCAGGTGGAATAAAGCTGCAAGGACCTGCATAAGGATCCCGGTTCGAGACCCCGCTCCCCACCTGCAGGGGAGTCGCTTCACAGACCGTGAAGCAGGTCTGCAGGTGTCTTTCTCTCCCTCTCTCTGTCTTCCCCTCCTCTCTCCATTTCTCTCTGTCCTATCCAACAACAACAACATCAATCATAACTACAATAATAAAACAACAAGGGCAACAAAAGGGAATAAATAATAAATAAATATTTTAAAAAAGAAAAACTGAGGACCTTAAGAAACTCAAGTCCAGGGAGTCGGGCGGTAGCACAGTGGGTTAAGCGCATGTTGTGTGAAGCGAAAGGACTGGCGTAAGGATCCCAGTTCAAGCCCCTAGCTCCCCACCTGCAGGGGGAGTCGCTTCATAGGTGGTGAAGCAAGTCTGCAGGTGTCTCTCTTTCTCTCCCTCTCTCTGTCTTCCCCTCCTCTCTCCATTTCTCTCTGTCCTATCCAACAACAACAACATCAATCATAACTACAATAATAAAACAACAAGGGCAACAAAAGGGAATAAATAATAAATAAATATTTTAAAAAAGAAAAACTGAGGACCTTAAGAAACTCAAGTCCAGGGAGTCGGGCGGTAGCACAGTGGGTTAAGCGCATGTTGTGTGAAGCGAAAGGACTGGCGTAAGGATCCCAGTTCAAGCCCCTAGCTCCCCACCTGCAGGGGGAGTCGCTTCATAGGTGGTGAAGCAGGTCTGCAGGTGTCTCTCTTTCTCTCCCTCTCTCTGTCTTCCCCTCCTCTCTCCATTTCTCTCTGTCCTATCCAACAATGACAACAATAATAATAATTAAAAAACAAGGGCAACAAAAGGGAAAATAAATTTTAAAATAATTTAAAAAAAAAGAAGAGAGAAAGAAACTCAAGTCCAGTGCTCTCCCAGTTGAGCCTTTTCCTTGGCCTCTTGCTGTTGATTTTTATAACTTACTTCCTACCCAGACTGAGCGTCATGAGGGCAAGAATAGCAAATGTGTTGTCATCTTTCCATTCTAAACTTTGAGTGCTAGGTGGCACAAGCAGAAAGCCAATGGGTGGTGATCCAGGAGGTGGCACAGTGGATAAAGCACTGACTCTCAAGTATGAAGTCCTAAGTTCAAGTCCCAGTAGCACATGTACCAGAGTGATATCTGGTTCTTTCTCTCTTCCTATCTTTCTCATGACTAAATAAAATACTAAGAAAGAAAGCCATTGGGCATATGAATGAGCTTTCTTCTCTTGTTTTTTTCTTTCATTATTAGTTTTTACTTTATTTATGGAATAGAGACAGAAAAAAAATGAGAGGGAAAGAGGAGGCCAGGAGGCAAAGAGAGAGACACCTGCAGTACTACATCAAAGCTCATGCACAGCTTCCCCCCTATAGATGGGGATGGAAGCTTGTACTCAGGCCCTTGAACATGGTCACACATGCACTCAACCAGGTTGCTACCAGGTTCCTTCCTTCCTTCCTTCCTTCCTTCCTTCCTTCCTTCCTTCCTTCCTTCCTTCCTTCCTTCTTTCCTCTCTCTCTCTCTCTCTCTCTCTCTTTCTTTCTGTAGAAAGACATCACAGCTCCTAAGTGCAGTGGGGAGGGGGGAGGGAGCTGGCTTCAAACCAGAGTCATGACCACAACAAAGCAAACACTTTATTATTTTTTTCTTATTTGTTTTTTTTATATTTATTTTTCCCTTTTTGTTGCCCTTGTTTTTCATTGTTGTAGTTATTGTTGTTGATGTCGTTAAGTAAGACAGAGAGAAATGGAGAGAGGAGGGGAAGACAGAGGGGAAGAGAAAGACAGACACCTGCAGACCTGCTTCACTGCCTGTGAAGCGACTCCCCTGCAGGTGGGGAGCTGGGGGCTCAAACCAGGATCCTTACACTGGTCCTTGCGCTTTGCGCCACGTGCGCTTAACCCACTGCGCTACCGCCCGACTCCCCAAAGCAAGCACTTTATCCAAAAGACTATAGTAAGTGCTTGCATACTTCACCACTAAAAATGGGAGACTTGCAGTAGATTTGGTTTAAAAATATGCACAGTATAGTTATGAATATGTCTTTAAAAGCTCACTGGATATATATATATATATATATAGTAACCAGAAAAAAAAAAAAAAAACACAGTGTTTGTGGACCTGGGAGATAGCTCTGTCTGTCAGAGTTGCCACAGGCCACAGTTTCAACCTCCAGTACCACCTCTTTACCAGAACTGCATAGCACATTGGCCTTCTTCTCCCCTCTTTCTATCTCATTCTTTCCCTCCTTTTATCTCAAGTAATACACATATAAGTATTAAAAAAAAAAACACCAAACATCTTAGACTGGGGAGATAACATAATGGTTATGCAAAGAGCCTTCCATACCTGAGGCTTTGAGGTCCCAGGTTCAATCCCCAGTACCACCATAAACCAGTGGTCTGGTTAAAAAAAAAAAAAAAAAATATATATATATATATATATATATATATATATATATAAAATCTTGCTCATTATGTACTAGCTCATGAAATAATCTGATGATTGTATAACCTGCTTATTTTACTATTCAAAGGAGAGGTTTTGTTTTATTTTATTTTATTTTTTATTTTTTTATTATTTTTATTTTTTTGTTATTTTTTACATTTATTTTATTTATTTCCTTTTGTTGCCCTTGTTGTTTTATTGTTGTAGTTATTATTGTTGTTGTCATTGTTGTTGGATAGGACAGAGAGAAATGGAGAGAGGAGGGGAAGACAGAGGAGGAGAGAAAGATAGACACCTGCAGACCTCCTTCACCGCCTGTGAAGCAACTCCCCTGCAGGTGGGGAGCCGGGGTTCGAACCGGGATCCTTATGCCGGTCCTTGTGCTTTGCGCCACGTGCGCTTAACCCGCTGCGCTACAGCCCGACTCCCTTTATTTTATTTTCTTCCTGGATTTCATGCCTGCAGTACATGATTCCATCACTACACAGCAAACTGGATTTTTGTTGTTGTTGTTTTTCTAAATTTAAGACGGACGCAAGGTCCCAAGTTTGACACCAATATGCCATGTGCCATCCCATGCTACCTAGCATGCCAAAAAAAAGAAAGAAAGAAAGAAAAAGAAAGCCATCCTGCACAACTCAGGAGTTGCTAAAGTGTTAGACCCTCAAGCATGAGGTCCTAAACTGGATTCTCAGCATCACATGAACCAGAGCAATGCTCTCGTTCTTTCTCTTGTTAAAAATAAATATTTAACTGATTTTTTAAAAATGTATTAGTGGTAGAAAGAAGGAAAACATGAGACAAAACCAGAGCATCTTGGACACTTTTGATACCTGGGATTGAACTCAGAACCACAGGCTTAAAAGTTCAACACTTTATTCACTATACCACCACCTTGGCTGATATATATATATTATTTTACCAGAGCACCACTCAGTTCTGGTGTATGATGGTGCAGGAGATTGAACCAGGGACTTTAGAGCCTCAGGCATAAGAGTCTCTTTACATAACCATTATGCTATATACCCCTGCTCCTAAATATATTTTTTAAAGTATGAACATGGGGGGAATAGGAAGTGCTGCATCTGATAGAAGGTATACATTATTAAGCAGGAGGACCCAGGTTCAAACCGCTAGTCCCCACCTGCAGGGAGGAGGCTTCAGGAGTGGTGGAGAAGTGCTGCAGATGTCTGTCTCCCTCTCTATTTCTGCATATCATATAAGAATAAAAGTCACCAGGAACAGAGTCATTGCAGGCACCAAGCCCCAGTGATAACCCTAGTGGCAAAAAGTTTTTTAGAAGCCTGAATATCATACCGGACTGACATGTATCTTGATTTTTTTTTTTTTAAATTCAGCCTGAAACAGAGCAGAGGTGGCAGGGTGGGGATGGCAGGGGTGAGTCTTTGGACCTCTAGCGCCACCTTGTGGTCATATTGGAATCTGCACGTGCTCATCTTTCACCCAAAGGTCTCACACAATAACAAAGAGTGGTAGAGTGGTAGCCCAGTGGATTAAGCGTTATGTAAGCGCTATGTAAGCACACATAGCGCAAAGCTCAAGCATCCAGGTTCAAGCCCGGTTCAAGCCCCGGCTCCCCACCTGAAGGGGGTCGCTTCAAAAGCGGTGAAGCACGTCTGCAGGTATCTATCTTTCTCTCCCCCTCTCTGTCTTCCTCTCGATTTCTCTCTGTCCTTTTCCAACAGCAACGATGAACAAGAAGGGCAACAAAAGGGAAAAAATAGCCTCATGGGAGCAGTGGATTCGTAGTGCAGGCACTGAGCCCCAGCAATGACCCTGAAGGCAATCCATAAATAAATAAATAAATAAATAAATAAATAAATAAATAAATAAATAAATAAAAAACATAGGAATACAGGCTCCCTGGTCTTCTCTCCAGGCATCAGTGGCGGCCCCTTGGAGAACCACTACAGACTGAAGCAATTCCACTTTCACTGGGGAGCAGTGAACGAGTGGGGCTCCGAGCACACGTTGGATGACCATGTGTACCCAGCAGAGGTTCGTCCCCATCCTTCTTTCCTATTTTTTATGTGTTTTTCCTCCAAGCCATTTTTTTATTTGTGATTAATAGTGTTTTACAAGAGTATAAAATTCCAAGACATAGTTCCACACTGTACCTACCAACAAAGAGTTCCGTATGTCCACCATCTCAACCATACCCACCATAGTTCTCAGTGTCACAACGTCTAAGAGACAGTTTGTTTACTTGTGGATTTTTTTCGTTGCAAGTTCATATGCTTCCGTTCTCTAGCTTACACATGAAGGAAAACAACCAGTAGTTGTCTTTTATCCCTTTATTTTGCCAACCTCCAGTTCCATCTATTTTATCCTAAAGGATACACTATCATTTGTTTTGATTGCAGAGTAGTATTGCATGAGATATACATCCTGGGGCCTGGTAGTATTGTACCTGGCTAAGTGCTTACATTACAGCTTGCAAAAACCCAAGTTAGGGGGTTGGGCGGTAGCGCAGCGGGTTAAACACACATGGCCCGAATCCCAAGGACCAACAGAAGGATCCTGGTTTGAGCCCCCGGATCCCCACCTGCAGGGGAGTTGGGGACATCAATAATAACAACAACAATAACTACGACAATAATAAAAAGGGCAACAAAAGGGAATATAAATAAATAAAATAAATTTTAAAAATTATTTTAAAATATTTTTTAGTTTATTATTGGATAGAGATAGAGAGAAATTGAAGAAGAAGGGAGAGATTAAGTAGAATAGGTGCCCAGTGGTGGCACCTATGTTAAAATTTGCAAGAACTCAGGTTCGAGCCTGTAAAATGATTACTGTAAAAACTGGCGACTAATCCCTAGCACTGCAAAAACGGTATCATCTGTTTTCCATCTACACCATGCCTCGGCCTCGGCCTCGCGTGAGCTTAATGTGCAGCTTGACGATACGAGAATCCGGCATGAAGCCCAGCCAGTCTATCTTGGCGTTACTCTCGATCGCACCCTGTCATTTCACGAACATCTCATAAAATCTGCAGCAAAGGTGGGCGCGAGGAATAACATCATTGCAAGACTGGCCAGTTCCTCATGGGGCGCGAGCGCTTCCACATTGCGATCATCATCTCTGGCTTATGCTATTCCACTGCAGAATACTGTGCCCCAGTATGGTTCCGTAGCCCCCATGTCCACTTGGTCGATTCCAAATTATATTCCTCCATGAGGATTCCAAATTATATTCCTCCATGAGGATAATTTCTGGAACCATCCGTTCCACCCCGGTTCCATGGCTGCCAGTTCTTAGCAACATCGCCCCGCCAGATATTCGTCGGGATGCGGCATCATCTAAGTTCATTTCCCACATCTACGCTTGACCGGACCTGCCAATATACGTGGATATCTTCGCCCACCCTGTCCAACGCTAGACTTCTTGTCATCCAATCTGGTCCCCTACGCCTGCACTGAACTTCTCTGTTCCAGTCTCTTGGAAACAGAGCTGGCAGTCAGCTGAGGTAAAGAACAAACACCTCATCACAGACCCCTGCAAGCGTCAACCCGGCTTTGACCTAGCACGTTATGATTGGGCCCTCCTCAATCGCTATCGAACAGGCCATGGCCGGTGCGCCGCTATGTTCCATCGCTGGGGAGCCAGAGACGACCCGAACTGCCCCTGCGGCTCCAGACAGACTATGACCCACATAGTCAACGACTGCCACCTCTCCAGATTCAAAGGAGGTCTCGAAACTTTACATCAGGCTCAACCTGATGCTGTTGACTGGCTACGGAAGCAGGGCAAACGCTAGTAGTAGTAGTAGGTTCGAGCCCCTGGTCCCCAATAGCAGGAGAAAATCTTTGCTAGTGGTGAAGCAGTGATACAGGTACCTCTCTTTCTCTTTCCCTCTCTGTCTCCCCTACCCTATTGATTTCTGGCTGTCTCTATCCAGTAAATAAAGATAATAAAATTAAAGAAAGAGAGAGAGAGGGTGGAAGAGACAGACACCTGTAGCCCAGCTTCACCACTTGTGAAGCTTTCTCCTATATAGGTGGGGATCTGGGGCTTGAACTTTTTTTTTTTTTTTCCCTTTTGTTGCCCTTATTGTTTTATTGTTGTTGTAGTTATTATTGTTGTTGTTGTCATCGTTGTTAGATAGGAAAGAGAGAAATGGAGAGAGGAGGGAAAGACAGAGAGGGGAAGAGAAAGGTCTGCCTGTGAAGCAAGTCCCCTGCAGGTGGGGATCCAGGGGCCTGAACCAGGAACCTTATGCTGGTCCTTGCGCTATGGGCCATGTGCGTCTAACCCACTGTGTTACTGCCTGACCTCCAAAAATATTTTTTAAGAATATATTTTGCAAAAAAAAAATATATATATATTTTCCGTAACTTATTTATCCAATCATCTGTCAATGAGCATCTAGGCTACTTCCATTCATATTGTTCCACATCCTCCTCATAACAAATATGGGGTGAGGGGCTCATGTGCTGTGTCATGGGTCAAGGGGTCTGGAAACTTGAACTGCAACACTTAATGGCCTTACTTTTTTTTTAACCAGGACACCACTAAACTCTGATTTATGGTGGTACAGGGGATTGAGCCTGGGATTTTGGAGTCTCAGGCTGGAGAGTCTCTTTGCATAGCCATTAATCTATCTACTCCTGCCCCCCCACCTTACCTTTAATCACACAAGTATCAAAACTGAGAGATGGCTTTGTCCTCTTTTTTTTTAATTTCTTTATTGGGGAATTAATGTTTTATATTCAACAGTAAATACAATAGTTTGTACATGCATAACATTTCCCAGTTTCCCATATAACAATACAACCCCCACTAGGTCCTCTGTCATCCTTCTTGGATCTGTATCCTCCCCACCCACCCACCCCAGAGTCTTTCACATTGGTGCAATAAGCCAATTCCAGTTCAGGTTCTACTTGTGTTTGCTCTTCTGATCTTGTTTTTCAACTTCTGCCTGAGAGTGAGATCATCCCATATTCATCCTTCTGTTTCTGACTTCTTTCACTTAACATGAATTTTTCAAGGTCCATCCAAGATCGGCTGAAAATGGTGAAGTTACTGTTTTTAATAGCTGAGTAGCATTTCATTGTGTATATAGACCATAACTTGTTCAGCCACTCATCTGTTGTTGGACACCTGGGTTGCTTTCCAGGATTTGGCTATTACAAATTGTGCTGCCAAGAACATGTGTACACAGCTCTTTTTGGATGGGTGTGTTGGGTTCCTTAGGATATATCCACAGGAGAGGAATTGCAGTATCGTAGGGTAGGTCCACTTCTAGCCTTCTGAGAGTTCTCCAGATTGTTCTCCACAGAGGTTGGACCAACTGACATTCCCACCAGCAGTGTAGAAGGGTTCCTTTGACCCCACACCCTCTCCAGCATTTGCTGCTGTTACCTTTTCTGAGGTATGACATTCTCACAGGAGTGAAGAGGTATCTTATTGTTGTCTTTATTTGCATTTCTCTGACATCAGAGACTTGGAGCATTTTTTTAAAAGATTTTATTTATTTACTTATGAGAAAGATAGGAAGAGAGAAAGAGCCAGATATCACTCTTGGTACATGTGCTGTCAGAGATCGAGCTCAGGACCTCATGCTTGAGGGTCCAATGCCTAATCCACTACGCTACCTTCCGGAGCACTAGAGCATTTTTTCATGTGTTTCTCGGCCTTTTAGATCTCTTCTATGGCTAATATTCTGTCCATGTCCTCCTCCCATTTTTGGATGGGGTTATTTGTTATCTTGTCGAGTTTGGCAAGCTCTTTATATATGTTGGTTATTAAACTCTTGTCTGATGTATGGCATGTAAAGATCTTCTCCCATTAAGGTGAGGGATCTCTTGGTTTGGGTAGTAGTTTCTTTCTTTTTTTTTAAAGATTTTTAAAAATTTTATTAATGAGAAAGATAGGAGAAGAGAGAGAAAGAGCCACATCAATCTGGTACATGTGCTGCCAGGGATTAAACTCAGGACCTCATGCTTGAGAGTCTAGTTCCTTAACCACTGCGCCACCTCCCGGACCACTGGGTAGTAGTTTCTTTAGCTGTGCAGAAGCTTTTTAATTTGATGTAGTCCTGTAGGTTTATGCTTGTCTTAGTCTTCTTTGTAATTGGATTTGTTTCGTTGAAGATGTCTTTAAAATGTATGCGGAAAAGAGTTCTGCAAATATTTTCCTCTAAATATCTGATAGTTTCTGGTCTAATATCCTTAAAAATCATATTTTTTGATTGAAGAGTAGTATTCCATGTATATATCCCATATATACAGAGTATATATGCATATACTTCATATATACAGAATATATATGCATATATATCTATATATGCAGATTATATATCCCATATAACAGTTGTTGTTATTATTATTAGTAGTAGTAGTAGTATTGGATAGAGATAGCCAGAGATCAAGAGGGATAAGGGAGAGAGAGAGACACTTGCAGTACTGCTTCACCACTAGCAAAGCTTTCCCCGGTATGTGGGGACTGGGGGCTCAAACCAGGGTCCTTGTGCACAGTAACATGTATGTTCAACCAAGTGCGCCATCACCCAGCCCCCCATAACTTTTTTAGCCAGTCATCTGTCGATGGGCATTTAGGCTGCTTCCACATTTTGACTATTGTGAACAATGCAACTATTAACATAGGGGTATATATGTTCCTTTGAATTGGTGTTTGCATGTCCTTTGGCAAAATGCCTAGTTGTGTTGTTGGATTATAAGGTAATTCCATTTTTACTTGCTTAAAGATTCTCCATACAGCCTTCCAAATGGGACTGCACCAGTTTTTATTCCTACCAGCAGTGTAGCAGAGTTCTGTTTTTCTCCACAACCTCACAGACACTAGATATTTCCTGTGTCTATTCATGTTCCAGTACCAAGCAGTTTTGATGACAATGGCCCTATAATACAATTTGAGATCTGGAAGTGTGATGCCTCCAGTTCTGTTCTTTTTTCTCAAGATTGTTTTGGCAATTCTAGGTCTTTTCTGGTTCCAGATAAACATTTGTAGCATTTGTTCTATTCTCCTAAAAAATGTGGTTGGGATCTTGATGGGGATAGCATTAAATCTGTAGATGGCTCTAGATAGTATATTCATTTTGATGATGTTAATTCTACCAACCCATGAACATGGAATATCTTTCCACTTCTTTGTGTCTTCTTCAATTTCCTTGAGAAGTGACTCATAATTTTCAGTATACAAGTCTTTCACTTCTTTGGTTAGGTTTACTCCTAGATATTTTATTGTTTTAGTTGCTATAGTAAAAGGAATTGATTTCTGGATTTCAATTTATTCTAGCTTAGTGTTTGCATAGAGGAATGCCACTGACTTTTGAATGTTAATTTTGTAGCCTGACACCTTACTGTATTGCCTGATGATTTCGAAAAGCTTCTTGCTGGATTCCTTAGGTTTTTCCATGTATACTATCATGTCATCTGCAAATAGGGGGAGTCTGACTTCTTCTCTTCCAATCTGTATCCCTTTAATTCCTTGCTCCTGCCTGATTGCTATGGCAAGAACTTCCAACACTATGTTGAATAGTAATGGTGATAGTGGGCAGCCCTGTCTAGTACCTGATCTGAATGGAAATGCTTCCAGTTTTTCACCATTGAGTATGATGTTGGCTGTAGGTTTGTTCTATATAGACTCCACTATCTTCAGGAATTTTCCATCTATTCCCATTTTTTGTAGTGTTTTGATCATAAAGGGATGTTGTATTTTGTCAAAGGCTTTCTCTGCATCTATTGATATGACCATGTGGTTTTTGGTCTTGCTTTTGTTGATGTGGTGGATCATGTTGATTGATTTATGTATATTAAACCAACCTTGCATCCCTGGGGTAAAACCAACTTGGTCATGATGAACAATCTTTTTAATATACTGTTGTATCCAGTTAGGTAGAATTTTGTTCAATACTTTAGCACCTATGTTCATCAGAGATGTTGGTCTGTAGTTTTCTTTTTTGGTTGTGTCCCTGTCTGCTTTTGGTATCAGAGTGATTTTGGCTTCATAGAAGCTGGCAGGGAGTATTCCAGTGTCTTCAATCTTCTGGAAGACTTTTAAATCTTGAATCTTTATGTATTTGATGTTGTCTAGACTAGAGAAGTTTTCAGCTATTATGGCCTGAAGAGTGCTTTCTTCCTCTTCCTCTCTTTCTTCCTCTGGTAAGCCAATAATGCGTATATTGTTTCTTTTGAAGTCATCCCATAGGACTCTGCTGTTGTTTTCAGTATCTCTTAATCTCTTTTTGAGATCTCTTACTTCATTTAAGTTGTCTCTAATTCATCCTCAATCTTGCTAATTTTGTCTTCAGCCTCATTTATTCTATTCTCTCTCCCCTCTACTGTTTTCTGCAGTTCATGTATTTTGTTACCCTGTTCTGATACTGTTTTAGCTTGTTCAGCTAGTTGTGTTCTTAGCTCAGCTATTTCAGCTTTCAGCTCTCTAATAACATTAAGATAATTAGTGTTTTCTTCCATAGTTTCATTTGTTGTCCCTGTATTTCTTGTTTTTTTTTTAATCTTTATTTGCTGGATAGAGACAGTCAGAAATTTAGAGGAAAGGGGGTGATAGAGTGAGAGCGAGACAGAGAGACACCTGCAGCACTGCTTCACCACTTGTGAAGCTTTCCCCCTGCAGGTGGGGGCCAGGGGCTCGAACCTGGATCCTTGCGCTCTATAACATGTGCACTCAACCAGGTGTGCTACCACCTGGCCCCCTTATTCCTGTATTTCTGATTACAATTCTTGCAAACTCTTTTTTTTTATTTCTTTATTGGGGAATTAATGTTTAACATTCAACAGTAAATACAATAGCTTGTACATGCATAACATTCCCCAGTTTCCCATATAACAATACAACCCCCACTAGGTCCTCTGTCATCCTTCTTGGACCTGTATTCTCCCCACCCACACACCCCCACCCCAGAGTCTTTTACTTTGGTACGATACACCAATTCCATTTCAGGTTCTACTTGTGGTTTTTTTTTTTTTTTTTCTGATCTTGTTTTTCAACTTCTGCCTGAGAGTGAGATCATCCCATATTCATCCTTCTGTTTCTGACTTATTTCACTTAACATGAATTTTTCAAGATCCATCCAAGATCGGCTGAAAATGGTGAAGTCACCATTTTTTACAACTGAGTAGTATTCCATTGTGTATATAGACCACAACTTGCTCAGCCACTCATCTGTTGTTGGACACCTGGGTTACTTCCAGGTTTTGGCTATTAAAAATTGTGCTGCCAATATGGGATGATCTCACTCTCAGGCCGAAGTTGAAAAACAAGATTAGAAAAGAAAACACAAGTCGAACCTGAACTGGAATTGGAGTATTGCACCAAAGTAAAAGACTCTGGGGTGGGTGGGTGGGTGGCGAGAATACAGGTCCATGAAAGATGATGAATGACATAGTGGGGGCTGTATTGTTAAATGGGAATCTGGGGAATGTTATGCATGTACAAACTATTGTATTTACTGTTGAATGTAAAGCATTAATTCCCCAATAAAGAAATAAATTATTTTTTTAAAAAATTGTGCTGCCAAGAACATATGTGTACACAGCTCTTTTTGGATGGATGTGTTCGGTTCCTTAGGATATATCCCCAGGAGAGGAATTGCAGGATCATAGGGTAGGTCCATTTCTAGCCTTCTGAGAGTTCTCCAGACTGTTCTCCACAGAGATTGGACCAATTGACATTCCCACCAGCTGTATAGGAGGGTTCCTTTGACCCCCCCCACATTTGCTGCTGTTACCTTTTCTGAGGTATGACATTCTCACAGGAGTGAAGTGGTATCTCATTATCTTTATTTGCATTTCTCTTGAAATCAGAGACTTGGAACATTTTTTCATGTTTCTCGGCCTTTTGGATCTCTTCTGTAGTGAATATTCTGTCCATGTCCTCCCTCCATTTTTGGATGGGGTTATTTGTTGTCTTGTTGTTGAGTGTGGCAAGCTCTTTATATATTTTGGTTATTAAACTCTTGTCTGATGTATGGCATGTAAAGATCTTCTCCCATTCTGTGAGGGGTCTCCTGGTTTGGGTAGTGGTTTCTTTTGCTGTGAAGAAGCTTTTTAATTTGATGTAGTCCCATAGGTTTATATTTGCTTTAGTCTTCTTTGTAATTGGATTCATTTCATTGAAGATGTCTTTGAAATTTATGTGGAAAAGAGTTCTGCCAATATTTTCCTCTTAAGTATCTGATAGTTTGTGGTCTAACTTCCAAGTCCTTGATCCACTTGGAATTTACTTTTGTATTTGGTGAAATACAGTGGTTCAGTTTCATTCTTCTGCATGTTTCAACCCATTGTTTCCAACACCATTTGTTGAAGAGACTCTGCTTTCCCCATTTAATAGTCTGGGCACCTTTGTCAAAGATTAGATGTCCATAGGTGTGGGGTCTTCTTGTTGGTTTAACCATTTAATATATTATGTTATGAGTTCCCTCTCTCAGTACTTTTCAAATTACTGATCACTATTGCCTGGATTGACTTGTGTCTAAGTAAGGTAACTAAAGGGTTCACAGTTGTGGAAGTTAACAGTTGTTTCAATACTATTTTAATCCCTGATTTGGAGCTCAGTGGTTTAAAAGCCTCTTTTGTGCTTTTTCTTCCCTTTAGGCTATGGGAGCCTGAGGGCTTTTAAACTATAAGTAGGCTTCTTAGCTTAATCACTGACTCCTGACCAGGAGATAAAGCAGGGTGTGGCAGAGATAATCCAGTGGTTATGCAAAGAGAGTTTCACAGCCCCACTGCTATGCAACTGATATATAGGTATTCTCCTGAGTTTCCTGGTTAGATCTCTGTCCCCTGGTGTCCTTCCTTGCTGCTGTTCCAGAGTCTGAGGGCAGTAGCAATGGAGACTCAGAGTTGCACTTGGTGAGTCTCCGGGGAGTCCTCTCCTCCCTTCAGCCGTCCCCTTGTTGGTGTAACAGTTTGGAGGTGGTGTCTTAACTGATAAACTGCTGGACTGTTACCAGCCACTTAATCTCTCCCTAGGTTCCTCTCTGTCCACCAGCCACATGTGTTTGCACTCACTGGTGATTTGGTGGGTTCCTGAAATAGTTCTAGTCCTGTCTTGTTTTGGTCCCACGTGGTCTCCTTTGGTATTCCTAGTTTATCCAGGAGAGGAGAGGAGAGAAACAGATCTGCTGCTTCTCGTAGCCTCTGGCTTTGTCCTCTTAACAGAAGAAGCAACTGTGGTTCTGAGAGACTGTGTAATGTGTCATTGTCAAGACAGCTAGGCATTAAGAGTAGACTGCCCTCTCACTTGCCTCTTGCTCAATCCTGTGCCCTTGCTTACCAAGGCATTTGGAAGCCTTTTCAGAAAACCTGAAAATCTTAACAGCACAAATTACCTGAAAATAATGATATTTGCACCATTCCAAAGGAGGAGTCTGCAGAGATCCATGTTGAGGATTGGCTTTTGAAGATAAGGGGAGGGGCTTCAAAGATGGGATAATAGGTATACAAAAAGACTTTAGTGCCTGAGGTTCTCAGGTCCCTGGTTTAATCCTCCACACCATCATAAACCAGAGATGGTCAGTTCTCTGGAAAAATAAACAGTGAGGGCAGAGAGTAGATAGCATTACAGACTATGCAAACAGACTCTCATGCCTGAGGCTCCAAAGTCCCAGATTCAACCACCCGCACCACTATAAGCCAGAGTTGAACAGTGCTCAGGTAAAAACAAAAACAAACATGTGGTCTGGGAGGTGGTGCAGTGATGAGGCTTTGGACTTTCAAGCATGAGGTCCTGAGTTCGATCCCCGGCAGCACATATGACAGGGTGATGTCTGGTTCTTTCTCTCTCCTCCTATCTTCTCGTAAATAAATAAAATCTCTAAAAGCAAGCAAACAAACAAGCAAACCCCAGTGAAATAGCTCGCTTGGATAACACATTGTTTTGTCACCTGGATGGCCCAGGTTCAAGTCTAACCCTTACAATGTTGAAGGCCACTTTGGTATTGTGGTCTCTTTTGCTCCCTTTTCTCTGGCTCTCTTTGTCTCTATCTCTGCCTTTCTCTGTCTCTATCTAAATAAAGAAAAAACAGTTATGGGAAGGGGTGACAAATATACCTTACAGTTGTCCCTTCAACTTTTTATTATTAATTTTTCCCCAATATATGACAGAAAAACTGAATTGACATTTTGCATTTTTATGTGAAAAAACAACCCTCCCCCCGCATCTAACCAGTAACTCTTTCTGACTGTCCACACATTTTAACTTGTGGATTGTCTTATCTCAATGATTTGTCGCTAGTTAGAGAAGTTACATTGTAGTTAAAACAGTACTAAGGTGACCCAGGAGGTGGCATAGTGGTTAAGCTCTGTATTGCCAAACATGAGATCCTGGGTTCTATCCCGAGCAT
>NW_026647304.1:0-39547 GCF_950295315.1 Erinaceus europaeus | reverse complement strand
GGAGAGGAGGAGAGAGGAGAGGAAGAAAGGAGAGGAGAGGAGAGGAGAGGAGAGGAGAGGAGAGGAGAGAGAGGAGGAGAGGAGAGAGGAAGAGAGGAGAGAGAGGAGAGGAGAGGAGAGGAGAGGAGAGGAGAGGAGAGGAGGAGACGAGAGGAGAGGAGAGGAGAGGAGAGGAGAGAGAGAGAGGAGGAGGAGGAGAGAGGAGAGTGAGGAGAGGAGAGGAGAGGAGAGGAGAGGAAGGAGAGGAGGAGAGAGGAGAGGAGAGGAGAGGAGAGGAGAGGAGAGGAGAGGAGAGAGAGGAGGAGAGAGGAGAGGAGCAGGAGAGAGGAGAGAGAGAGGAGAGGAGAGGAGAGGAGAGACGGAGAGGAAGAGAGAGGAGAGGAGAGGAGAGGAGAGGAGAGGAGAGGAGAGGAAGGAGGAGAGGAGAGGAGAGGAGAGGAGAGGAGAGGAGAGGAGAGGAGAGGAGAGGGAGGAGAGAACACTACAGAGCCGGCAGCTTCATTAGCATGGCTGGGAGTGGGGCTGGAACCCAGGGTATATGGAGCCAGTTCCTTGGCAGGTGAGCTGGTTTGCAACTCTTACTCTATTTCTAAGATTTATTATATTATTTGAATCATATTAGAAAGAGGGAGAGAGGGAGTCGGGCGGTGGCGCAGCGGGTTAAGCGCGGGTGGCGCAAAGCACAAGGACCGACGTAAGGATCCCGGTTCGAGCCCCCCGGCTCCCCACCTGCAGGGGAGTCGCTTCACAGGCGGTGAAGCAGGTCTGCAGGTGTCTGTCTTTCTCTCCCCCTCTCTGTCTTCCCCTCCTCTCTCCATTTCTCTCTGTCCTATCCAACAACGACGACATCAGTAACAACAACAATAATAACTACAACAACAATAAAAAGACAACAAGGGCAAAAAGGGAAAACAAATATATTAAATTTAAAAAACAGAGTTGAGCCAAGAGACTCCCCAGACACCCCCCATCCCACATGTGGCCCCCCATTACCAGCCCCCACACACAGAGCAGGGGAGGGGGCACAGTCTGCTGCAGGCTGGGGGACCCCACGTGCATGGCTGGGTCACCGCACCTCACTCTGACCACCCGCGTCTCATCTTGCTGGACACACATGGAGCACAAGTCCCCCCTCAAGGCCTCAGCCCACCGTGTCCCGCCCCTCCTGACTCCAGGTAACCTCCATCTGTTCCTGAAGTCTCACCTCCTCCTCCAGTTGTCCCCAGCGCTGGCTCTGAGCTCTCTGAGGGACACTGAGTGAGGTGACCAGTGTCCCCTTGCCACTGCCTAGCCCTGCAGCACTAACCGTGATGGCATGGGGTCCCCCCAACACCCCTGGCCTCTCCAGACTCACACCCCCACTCCCCACCCCAGCCTCTGTCCCAGCTGGCGTCCCCACAACCCTACCTCTGGTCCTGGCTGACCGGGGACCCTTCCTCATTGACACTGGGTCTCCTACTACCCACACCCCTGGTCTCCATCCCTCCCCACTTGGGGTGCAGGGGTCACCCTGACCGTGTCTCTGGCGGGGAAGGTCACAGTCATCTGAAGCTCAAAGGGGCCAGGTCCCCAGGCCAAAGGGAGACCGCACCCACCTCCACTTGGCCCCCTCCCAGCCTCCTGTCACCGGCCTCCTCCCTGGGCACCACGCCCCAGCTCTCTCTGTGGCCAGAGACCTGTGTTTGCAGAGCATAAATCACCCAGCGTCCCCCACTTAGCCTCCCTCCCGGCTTCCCACTGTGCTGGCCTGTCCCCAGCTCCCTGGACGAGCCCTCCCCATCAGTCTCAGTTGTCACCTCCTGTCGGCCCTGTCCCTCACGCCCCTGCCCCCAGTGTCGGAGCCTGGGGCCCCTCTGCCTCAGGCCACAGGAGCCACGGACCAGCTCTTACTTCCCGCGCTTATTGACATACCTGTCAGCACCCTGCCCAGCACCTGGGGCCGGGGGTCCCCAGCACACTGGCACGAGTACCTGGCCTACCTACCGTCACCACTGGAGGGGGGTTAGCAGGCCTGGGGCAGGTGGTACCAGCAGGGAGGGCTTGAGGGTCAGAGAACAGCCCACCGGGAGGAGTCTCTGAGCACTTTTCCAGCACCGAGAACAGCAACCAGGGAGCCCCGTGAAGGGTGGGCAGGGCTGTGGGGTCTCTCCTCTCTCAGTACCCTGCACAGCACCCAGGGAGCCCCATGGAGGGTGGGCAGGGCTGTGGGGTCTCTCCTCTCTCAGCACCCTGCACAGCACCCAGGGAGCCCCATGGAGGGTGGGCAGGGCTGTGGGGTGTCTCCTCTCTCAGCACCAGGCACAGCACCCAGGGAGCCCCATGGAGGGTGGGCAGGGCTGTGGGGTCTCTCCTCTCTCAGCACCCTGCACAGCACCCAGGGAGCCCCATGGAGGGTGGGCAGGGCTGTGGGGTCTCTCCTCTCTCAGCACCCTGCACAGCACCCAGGGAGCCCCATGGAGGGTGGGCAGGGCTGTGGGGTCTCTCCTCTCTCAGCACCCTGCACAGCACCCAGGGAGCCCCATGGAGGGTGGGCAGGACTGTGGGGCCTCTCCTCTCTCAGCACCAGGCACAGCACCCAGGGAGCCCATGGAGGGTGGGCAGGGCTGTGGGGCGTCTCCTCTCTCAGCACCAGGCACAGCACCCAGGGAGCCCATGGAGGGTGGGCAGGGCTGTGGGGTGTCTCCTCTCTCAGCACCCTGCACAGCACCCAGGGAGCCCATGGAGGGTGGGCAGGGCTGTGGGGCGTCTCCTCTCTCAGCACCAGGCACAGCACCCAGGGAGCCCATGGAGGGTGGGCAGGGCTGTGGGGTGTCTCCTCTCTCAGCACCCGGCACAGCACCCAGGGAGCCCATGGAGGGTGGGCAGGGCTGTGGGGTCTCTCCTCTCTCAGCACCCTGCACAGCACCCAGGGAGGCCATGGAGGGTGGGCAGGGCTGTGGGGTCTCTCCTCTCTCAGCACCCTGCACAGCACCCAGGGAGCCCCATGGAGGGTGGGCAGGCTGTGGGTCTCTGTCTCTCCCTCTCCCCTTCTCTAAAAAATAAGAACTGAGGGGTCAGGCGGTAGCACAGCTTGTTAGGCACACATAGTGAGACAAGGACAGGTGCAAGCATCCCGCTTTCTCTCTCCCAAATTTGCATACAACACGCCACCATTAAGCAGCCTTCATGAATAGTCTTTCATTTATTTTTTTCTTTCTTTTTTATTATTATTATTATTTTATTTAAGAAAGGATAAATTAACAAAACCATAGGGTAGGAGGGGTACAATTCCCACCACCCAATCTCCATATCCCACCCCCTCCCCTGATAGCTTTCCCATTCTCCATCCCTCTGGGAGCACGGACCCAGGGTCATTGTGGGTTGCAGAAGGTAGAAGGTCTGGCTTCTGTCATTGCTTCCCCGCTGAACATGGGCGTTGACTGGTCGGTCCATACCCCCAGTCTGCCTCTCTCTTTCCCTAGTAGGGTGGGTCTCTGGGGAAGCTGAGCTCCAGGACACATTGGTGGGGTCTCCAGTCCAGGGAAGCCTGGCCGGCATCCTGATGGCATCTGGAACCTGGTGACTGAAAAGAGAGTTAACATACAAAGCCAAACAAATTGTTGAGCAATCATGGACCCAAAGCTTGGAATACTGGAGAGGAAGTGTTAGGGGGGTACTCACTGCAAACTCTAGTATACTTCTGCTTTCAGGTATATATTTTGCAGCAGTTTATGGATACATGTGAACATATGCTCTCTCTCACAGAAATTGGTGTATATCTAGGTTTTGTTTCATTTATTTTATATTTTTATTTTTTTATTATTTATTTTTCCTTTTGTTGTCCTTGTTGTTTTATTGTTGTTGTAGTTATTGTTGTGATTGATGTCGTCGTTGTTGGGTAGGACAGAGAGAAATGGAGAGAGGAGGGGAAGATAATAGAGAGGGGGAGAGAAAGACAGACACCTGCAGACCTGCTTCACCACATGTGAAGTGACTCCCTTACAGGTGGGGAGCTGGGGGCTCGAACCAGGATGCTTGCACCTGTCCTTGTGTTTCTCACTATGGCCAGCAGGCACGTGGAGACGTGCCCCACTGCACTCAGCCTCAGACAAATGCAAAATGAAACTGCACTGAGATCCCACCTCACACCGGAGAGAAGGGCTCCCATCAGCAAACAGGAAATGACGGGAGTTGGCGAGGTTGTGGGGAAAGAGGGGACTCTGCTTGGGAGGCTGAGTGGACGGTCCTTAAGTAAATAACAATGGAAGTAAATTTAAAAAAACGGAGGGAGTCGGGCTGTAGCGCAGCGGGTTAAGCGCTGGTGGCGCAAAGCACAAGGACCGGCGTCAGGATCCCGGTTCGAGCCCCCGGCTCCCCACCTGCAGGGGAGTCGCTTCACAGGCGGTGAAGCAGGTCTGCAGGTGTCTGTCTTTCTCTCCTCTCTGTCTTCCCCTCCTCTCTTCATGTCTCTCTGTCCTATCCAACAACAACAGCAATGACAACAATAATAGTAACAACAACAGCAAGGGTAATAACTACAACAATAAAACAAGGGCAACAAAAGGGAATAAATAAATAAATTTTTTTTAATCTTAAAAAAAAAAGAAAGGAGAGAGAAAGAAAGAAAGAAAGAAAGAAAGAACACGTGGGAAGAAGAAGCCAAGGAGTCCCAGAGCCCTGACCCCTGTCCCCACCACACCACCACCCTGCTCGCCAAGCCCAGGCTCCTCCCAAGGCTTTGGCCCATGCTAGCCTTTGACCTCCCAAGCCACGGGGACCCCCGGCCCCCCAGAGGCCCCTCTAGAGAGGGGCACAATGAGCGTCTGGGGAACCCAATCTTCTGCCAGGTGGGCTGCCCGCCCACCCCCTGTGGGGACCCCTTTCTCCCTCCCAGGCTCCCCCAGCCCAGCTCGGACCCTCCCCCACTGAACACACAAGCCCTTCAAACGTGGCAGGGGTCCGAGGCCTTGAGAGAAGCTGCCCCCAACACAGGCAGCCTTTCAAGCCACACACAGCCAGCACAGTCCAGAAGGCCAGGGCAGCGGCTTGGAAAGGGGGCCAGGCGGGTCAGAGGGCACATTCCGATCCCAGGGAGGTAGGGAAGGGGCGGGAGGGGCGGAGCACCTCCAAAGCTGCTGCAGGGGGGACCCCCACCCCCACCCTCAGTTAACCTAGAGGGAGGGGTACCCTGCCCGGCCCCACCTCCAGGGCACAGGGCTCCACTCTGGGCCCAGGGGCCTGGAAGCTTTAGCCGGTGGGCGGATGGGCTGGTGGGTAGGTTGGTTGGTGGGCTGGTCAGTGGGTGAGTGGGTGGTTGTCTGTGGGTTTGTGGGCTGGTTGGTGGGTGGGGGGTGGGGGCTGGTTGGTGGGTGGTGGGTGGCTGGGTGACTGATTGCTGGGTGGCGGGTGGCTGGGTGGCTGGGTGGCTGGGTGGCTGGGTGACGGGTGGCTGGGTGGCGGGTGGCTGGGTGGCTGGGTGACTGATTGCTGGGTGGCTGGGTGGCTGGGTGGCTGGGTGGCTGGGTGGCTGGGTGGCGGGTGGCTGGGTGGCTGGGTGGCTGGGTGACTGATTGCTGGGTGGCGGGTGGCTGGGTGGCTGGGTGACGGGTGGCTGGGTGGCTGGGTGGCTGGGTGACTGATTGCTGGGTGGCTAGGTGGCTGGGTGGCTGGGCTTTACCCCAGTGGGAAGTTAGGAGAGAAAGGGATTCTCAGCGGGCCCCTTGGGGGATCCTTCTGGACCATTTGAAAGCGCAGAACAGGGTGAGGCAGGGCTCTGGGCATCCCGGCCTGGGGTCCCCCGGCAGCTGTCCTCACCTGTCGAGACTCTAGTGGCAAGGAGGAAGACTGGGTGGCCGGACGGGCCCCAAAACTCCCAGACCCTCCCTCCTGCCCCAACATTACTCCAGCTCAGCCGCCCAGCGGAGGGATTCCGGCCTTCCCTCCTCCCAGGCCTCAGTGGCCAGTCAGGCCCTGAGGAGCTCCATCCACCAGGGCACAGGCCAGGACGTGGGTGGGAAACGGCTCTGGGGGAAACCGAGTCACAGGCCCACCTGCCTCTCTGTGCTTCCCCATCTGAGGCCGGAGAAGGCGATCAGTCCCCCAGCCCCCAGCCAGGCCCCCCAGCCCCAAGCCAGAGACCAGAGCCTGGTGTTTGCCTTGGCAGCGGGGCCAGACGGTGGGAGGACCAACATCCTGCCAGCCTGCAAGGCCGACTCGTCCTACAGGCCGGCCCTGCTCCATGACCTCAGCCCCTCACAGGACATGAACGCACAGGGCCGCCATTCACAGAGCCACCGCCCGCTCGCAGCCCAGCGGAGACACCAAGAGGAGCCCATGGACAGGCGGGCTTCTCTGGACGGGAGGAGGCTCTCCCAGGTGGCGCCTGTCCAGCTTCGGGGAGGGTCAGGGCCCGGGGAGGAGGCCAGAAGGGGAGCAGGTCGAGGGCCCCTTGGCGAGGCAGAGAGGTTCCTGAGGGGTGTGTTTCCGGATGATGGGACAGGACCCAGGCCCTTGGATGTGTGTGGCCTTTAGCTGTGAAACCCGGCGCCCCACCACACACCTTCTCAGAGACGCCAAGGGAGTCAGCAGAGAACCTCACTCATGGCCCTGGGGCTGTGCCCTCTTCGTCACCTGTGTGATCATTTCCCATGGTGGAGGCTTTTCCTGGCTTTTGCTGTAACTTTTAATTTTCTTTATCCTTCTTTCCTTTCTTCCTTGCTTCCTTTTTTTATTATCTTTATTTATTGGATAGAGACAGCCAGAAATCAAGAGGGAGGGGGAGATAGAGAGGGAAAGAGACAGATAGACACCTGCAGCCCTGTTTCACCACTCGTAAAGCTTTCCCCCTGCAGGTGGGGACTGGGGGCTCGAACCCGGGTCCTTGTACATTGTAATACATGCCCTCAACCAGGTGTGCCACCACCTGGCCCCTCTTTTTTTTTTTTTGATATTTATCTATTTTTCCTTTTGTTGCCCTTGTTTTTTTTTATTGTTAGTTATTATTGTTGTTGTTACTGATGTCGTCGTTGTTAGGACAGATAGAAATGGAGAGAGGAGGGGAAGACAGGGAGGGAGAGAGAAAGACAGACACCTGCAGACCTGCTTCACCATCGGTGAAGCGACTCCCCTGTAGGTGGAGAGCCGGGGGCTCGAACTGGGATCCTGATGCCGGTCCTTGCGTTTTGTGTCACGTGTGCTTAACCCACTGTTCACAGGCGGTGAAGCAGGTCAGCAGGTGTCTGTCTTTCTCTCTTCCTCTCTGTCTTCCCCTCCTCTCTCCATTTCTCTCTGTCCTAACAATAACAACAACAACAACAATAATAACTACAACAATAAAACAAGAGCAGCAAAAGGGAATAAATAAATATTTGAATAATAATTTTTAATATTTATTTATTTTGGATAGAGACAGAGAACTTGAAAGGGAGTGAGGAGATAGAGAGGGAGAGACAGACAGACTGCAGCCCTGCTTCACCACTCCTAAAACTTCCCCCGCTGCAAGTGGGGACCAGGGGCTTGAACCCAGGTCCTTGTGCACTGTAATGTGTACACTTAGCCACCCAGAGCCCCATGACTGTGTTGTTGTTTTTTTAAAACAAGCATTAATTTCTTTCTTTGTTTCTTTTATTTTTTATTTTTGCCTCCAGAGTTATCTCTGGGGTTCCACAGAAACACTACAAATCCATTGCTCCTAGTCATCATCTTTTCCATTTTATTGGACAGGACAGAGAGAAATGGAGAGAAGAGGGGAAGACAGAGAGGGGGAGAGAAAGACAGACACCTGCAGACCTGCTTCACCGCCTGTGAAGCGACTCCCCTGCAGGTGGGGAGCTGGGGGCTCGAACCCAGATCCTTGTGTGTGTCCTTGTGCTTTGTACTGTGTGCGTTTAACCAAGTACGTCACCGGCTGACCCCCCATTTCTTTCTTATAAGAGAGGAAGGTCAGTTCCTGCATCAGGCAGCCCTGAGGATCAAACCTGTAGCTTGTGGGGCCTCAGGCAGCAGAGTCTCTGCTCTCAGAGAAATGGTGGGGGTCTCTGCCCAGTACTCTGCCGGCTGGAAGCCGAGGGGTGGAGACCCCAAATCTTCATCTGCAATAGTCTTGCCTTTAGGTTCATGATTAGTCAACAGTTTGTTCCGCTTTATATCTTAACTCTTTTTCAGCCACCAGGTTCCAGATACAACCATGATGCCAGCCTGACTTCCCTGAGCAGACGACCCCACCAATGTGTCCTGGAGCCCCATGTCCCCAGAGCCCTGCTCCACTAGGGAAAGAGAGAGAGAGGCTGGGAGTGTGGATCCACCTGCCAACACCCATGTCCAGCAGAGAAGCAATGACAGAAGCCAGACCTTCCACCTTCTGCATCCCACAATGGCCCTGGGTCCATACTCCCAGAGGGATAGAGAATAGGAAAGCTATCAGGGGAGGGGATGGAATACAGAGATCTGGTGGTGGGAATTGTGTGGAGTTGTACCCCTCTTATCCTATGGTATTGTCAGTGTTTCCATTTAAGAAAGAAAGAAAGAAAGAAAGAAAGAAAGAAAGAAAGAAAGAAAGAAAGAAAGGGAAAGGAAAGGGAAGGGAAGGGAAGGAAAGACCCCAGCTGTACCTGCAGCCCCCTGCAGGCTGCCCGAGTCCCTGGGAAGAAGCCCCAGTACCTCAGGCTGGCAGGGCCCCCTGCTCAGTGCCATCAGCATATTAAAGGCTCTGATAGAGTCTGCAGGGAGGAGGTAACTGTATGAAGCCCCAGCAGCCCCCACCCCCAAAGGGCCGCGACCTCTGCAGGGTGTTCCCCCTTCAAAAGCCCCTGGGACCCTCCTTCCTGCCGGCCAGGTCCTGCAGGCACATGGAGAGGAGGGACCCCCACCCCAGAGCTGCCAGTGAGCATCCTGTCCTCATCACCCAGGCCCCAGGGAGGCTGCCAGCCAGCCTGCTCCCACCGTGCGCGGGGTGCAGGACCTTTGAGGTGCCCGCAAGACGGCAGCTGGCTCTCTAGGGGTGGGGGCACTGCACCCCGGGGTCTCCCTGGAGAAGGGAGGCGGAGTGGTCATGCCCGGCCCCTGAGGCGTCCTGCACGCTGGGCAGGGGTACGAGCTCCTTATGTACCATGGGCCCATGGACCGAGGGGGAGCCCACAGTGCTGGGTGCTGGGTCACCTTCCCGCCTGCGGCAGAGCTGAGAGTGGAGGGCAGCGCCAGACCCCCCACCCCGTGGCACAAATGAGACCATGGAGCCCCTCCCAGACCTGAGACTTTGGGGTGACCCACACACACACACACACACACACACGCACAGGAAGTGTCCTCAGGGACCTGGGTGGCTGGGAGGCCGCCTCAGCCCACGGGAGGAAGGGGCCTGGGTTCGAGTCCCTATGCCATGTGGGCACACCAAGGGCAGGAGAGGGTGCTGTGCCCTTCTCAGCACATGCAGCTCCCCCAGGGCTGCGGCTAAGTGGACACCTCCCCTCCCGTGTGGCACCAGGGCCCCATGGCTTCCCCCTGCTTGCTGTCCCAGACTTACTCCCATGGGCAACACCCTCCACCACACCCCTGCACAGCCAGGAGCCCACTTCCCTCCAAGAGAGGGGGGAGAGAGAGAGAGAGAGAGAGAGAGAGGCAGTACCAAGCTTCTCCTAGTGCTGTGGCACTTCCCGTGTGGTGCTGGGACCCAAGCCTGGGCTGCACACGTGGCAAGGCAGACCTGCTGAGCCAACTCTCTGGCCCCAGTATTTCAAAAATTCAACAAAAGTCCATAAAAGCCCATTCAGCTATAAACATGCATGGAGAACAGGGGTGTGGGAGGTGGGATTTGCAGAGCCAGGGTCTCCCTGTCCCTCCAGCCCCCCCAGGTGTGATCTTGTCACAGTTACAGTTATGTCCTCCCCTCCCTGGGACCCTGGAAAACTGGTGGAGGCTCAGTGCTCAGCAGCCCAGAGTCTGCAAAGCTTCCTTCCAGAAGCTTCTCACTCAGCAGCCCCTGGTGGGAGCCGGAAGGCAGCTGGGAAGGGGGGTCTCCTCTTTGGGGTCCCCCACCCCCCCACAAGGCTACAGAACCAGGGGCTTCAACGACCCCGGCCCCAACCCCCCTCTGGACGTCTGGTTTCTCTCTGCGGACCAGCTGCCCCCCCAGCCCAGGAATTTCTAGAAAGTTCATGAGTAGAATGGGGTAGGATGGGGTAGGGGGTGGGGACAATAACTTCCGGCCTGGATTTCTGCCCAGGCCGGCTGCTTCCCCCCCAAAAAAGGGGGGGTCCCCACCTGAGAACATTCACAGTGGGCGGGGAGCCCTTGACCCCTTTGTATGGTGTCTGTTCCCTGGGATCTCAGGACAGGGGGTGGGGAGAGGCAGTCAAGGGTCCAGGACTCCCAAGGGCCAAGCTGGGTGCAGGCCGGCCCTTTCCTCTCTGGAGGGCGGAGGAGTCTTTGTTTCTTAGGATTGGGGGGGGGCTGCAGGTGCTCATCTGCTTACCCCTCACCCCCAGCCAAGCCAGCCCCTTCCTCCTTCCTTGTTTCCAGACTCGGGGGAGGGGTACTCTGGGGCTAGGAAGGGGAGGTGGGGGGGGCTGGGTGGTAGGGGTGGGGGCCTCCACCACTGCCCCCCCGCCAGGGAAGCTGAAGACAGTGCTGGTGGACTAGCGGCTTCTAGAAGACTTGTGGGTTCATTTTGCAGGATAGAGACCCGGCAGTGCGGGGGATCGAACCTCTGGCCTTGTGCCTCGTGCATGCGGGCCCTGAGCTCACCCGCCCCCTGCCCCCCAGGTGTTGGTCCCACATGGATATTTCATGAGCTGCAGCTGCCTGAAGCCCCTCCCGCTGCGTCCCTTCTGCAGAAGGGGACACCGAAGCCGAAACCAAGGGGGTTGGGGTGGGGGGGGGGGCTTTCTCTCTTAGCTCACATGCGTCCTGGGGTTTCAAAATGAGGCAGGAGGCGCACGCTGACCCAGGGCCCCTGGTGGGGACCCCCAGGAACCCCCTTCTGCAAAACTCTGAGTTGGTCCCAAGAGACTCAGTGAGGACCCTGTTTGTGGGTACCCCAGCCCCATATTCAGCACAGCCAGGACTCCCCCCACTCTAAAGCCCCCCCACCCTGGTCCCTGCAATTGGCAGCAGTGACGTCCCCAAAACCTGGCTTGCTGGGGTCCCTCGGGCTCCTGGAATTGAGGGTCTGCGAGGGGGGACATCCTGGTGCTGAGAAAACCTCAGATGGCAGAAAAACCTCCGGTTCAGAGTCCAGTCCAAGGTGCCTGGGGGGTTGGGATGGTTGGGGGGGGCCATTCAGCCTGAGTGCAAAGCCCCCCGCACCCCCTAACCCCCCCACCCAGCTGGCAGGACATCAAAACCCAGCCCAAAACGCTTCCAGGTGGAGGCGGTGGCTGCGGGGTCCCCAGGCAGCGCGCTGGCCTTTCATGTCTGCTCACAATCCCACTGTCATCATACGGGATCGGGGCTAATCGTGAACAGCCCCCCCCCCGCCCCCACGCCCCCCACGAACACATCTGGAGCCCACAACCTCCCAGGGCCTCTGGGGCCTGTGGGCCTCGAGCTCTCAGCCCCCAGCCCCGCGCCCCTCCCCTGCTCCTGCCCCCCCCCCCGCCCCCAGAGGCTGGAAGGTTCCTTTCTGGCCTCCACCACTGTCTGTCACAGCCAGGGCTGCCCTAGACAGGTCTCACCTTCCTGCACAGACTCCTCTCTCTCCCTCCCTCTCTCTAATATTTTTATTTATTTATTATTGGATAGAGACCGAGAGAAATTGAGAGGGAAGGGTCCTGAGTTCAGTCCCCAGCAAAAGAGGGAGACAGACAGAGAGACACCTGCAGCCCTGCTTCACCACTTGTGAAGTTTTCCCCCTGCAAGTGGGGACCGGAGGCTCGAACCTGGGTCCTTGTGCCCTGTAGTGTGAGTGATCAACTAGGTGCGCCACCACTTGGCCCCAATCTCTCTCTCTCTCTATCTCTCTGTATCTCTCTATCTCTATCTCTCCATCTATCCATCTGATTTATTGATTTATTTATTTTTGCCTCCAGGGTTACTGCAGGGGCTCTGTGCCTACACTACAAACCCACTGCTCCTGGAGGCCATTTTTTCCATTTTACTAGATAGGACGGAGAGAACTTGAGAGAGGAGGGGAAGACAGAGAGGGAGAGAGACAGACAGACACCTGCAGACCTGCTTCACCGCCTGTGAAGCGACTCCCCTGCAGGTGGGGAGCCGGGGACTCGAACTGGGATCCTTACGCCGGTCCCTGCGCTTTGCACCACCTGCACTTAACCCGCTGTGCTACCGCCCAGCCCCCTCTATCTATCTTATTTATGGATAGCTAGAGAGAGTCAGTGTCAGAGATGGACATCATTCTGGCATACATGGTGCTGGGGCTTGAACCTCAGACTTCACCCCTGCAAGCCCTGTGCCCTGCCGCTGAGCCAGCTCTGAGCCCTCACCCTGGCAAAAACCCAGGGAACCCCAGACAGACATTCCTGGGAGAGACAACCTCCCCCTTCCCCAGACCTGCTCCATCTTTCGGGGGAGGGGGCTGCACCCCCTCGCCACTCACTGACCTCACATCAAGCCTCAGCCTGCCTCTCTGGAGCCGTCCCCCTGCTGATGGGATGGGGTGTCTGCTGGGGAGGGGGCATCCTCCTTCCAGAAGTGAGGAGGCCCCAAAGGTGCAGGGGACCCCCAGGCTGGGTCCAGCTGTGTCCCCCTAAATTTAGGCAAGCAGGCCGACAAGGCCTGGGGGACCAGATGGAATGTTCTGGAATCTCACAGGCACCCAGCAGCAGGCCAGAGACCACAGATCAGAGGACCGGCTTGCGTGACCCCATGTGAGCCTGCCATGGTCAGCACAGGGGTGGCAGAGCGGGCTATGGTGTCTCTCTCTCTCTCTGTCTCTCTGGAGACTGGCGGCACTGCGCCCGTGTGTTGGGGTGGTGGTCCAGGGGCTGAGGTCCTGGCTCCCAGGGCCAGGACTCGGGCCCCCCAGCACGGCAGGCAAGGCGTTGCAGGGTCCCAGAGGGCTGCAGGCCGGCCGCCCTCTACCTGAGAGACCTCTGGGGGCCCCAGCCTCCCTGCTCTGCTGGCCCAGCATTTTCTATTTAAATGTAAATTTTGACTTTTCACTTGGCAGTTAGCGAAAGTTTTCTGTGCTGGAATGAGGGTCATGATAATAATTTATCCACAGGCCTTTCCCCAACTATTATTATTTGTTCAGGGGTGAGGGCAGCCGGGCAGCTGGCCAGAGGCTGTAGAGCCCAGGGGCCACTCCCCGGGGAGGCCTGGAGAAGACCCCAACCCTCAACTCGGTGCCCAAGGGCCCCCTGGTCTCAAAGCTGGAGTCCCCCCCCACACCTTGTACCTCAGCTGAAGGGGCAGACAAGGAAGCCGACCCCCAACGAGCAAGGACCCAGGGAGCTTCCTCGTTCTGCAGGAAGGTCTGGGAAGGCTTCCTGGAGGAGGTAACAGCTGCTCACAGTTCTTTTTTTTCTTTTCCTTTTTACAATTTTTGACTCTGCTGCGGTTTGCTTCCTCAGTCTTAGCCGGCCGTCTCTGGCTCACACAATGAGGGTGTCCAGTCAAATCTATAGAGAATACCGCGGCACAGACCACCATAAGGACGTGTATAGAATTCCCTGTACACAGCTTGAGGCAGAAGGCCACTTGGGGAGACATCCAAGGGACAGCAGGAGGCTGGACACAGCCAAACCCCCGGTGCTCAGGACTGGGTGAAGTATTCCACAGAATGGAATACTACGCAGCTGTATAAAATGAACAAGGAAGCGCTTAATTCCTAGAATACAAGTTCTCCAGGCGTGGAGAAGGGGGGCTGCCCAGCACACACTCCCCTGCATCTGAGGAATCGACCCCTCTGACCAGAGGCAGCTCCCCAAGAGAGAGGGGCCCACCAGCAGGGATCCCTGGCTGCCCCCCCCCTGCCGCCCCCCACCCGCTTCTCTGGGTGTCTGTCCGTCCTCCCGGAGCCCCAGGGACACAGGGACATGTGGAGGTGACACCGACTGCCACCTCATCAGCTGGGGACGGGGCCTGGCTCCCCCGGCTTGGCACTGGGCCCCATGCCAGCTCAGGGGGGGGAGGGCGGGCACGGTGCCAGCTGGGACTCTCCTCTCTGGACGCGGGGAGGGGGCTCTTCCCAGCCTCAGCCCCCCAGCCTCCACCCAAGGCCGCCGCCTGGGAGGCCTCTCTGAATTTAGATGTCTCCGTGGCGAGAATGCAGTAACCGCTCTGCCCCGTCAGCACCCACAAACTCCCCGGCCCTGGGTGGGTTCCTTTCAAAGACGGTCACCCCACGGCAGGGAGTGTGGCTAGAGTGAGGACAGGACTCCCTCCTAGGGGCCCCTCTGCCTTACCCCCACACTCAGTCCTCATCTCAAAAGGCATCCAAGGCTCCTTGCAGGACCAAGGACCCCCAAGACCTTCACTATCCAGCATTCAGTACCAAGCTCCCAAATTTGCCCTGATGACACAGGGCTCTGTTTAGGCCTTAGCTGCTGTTGCCTCCTGCAAGAAATCCTCCAGGATTGACCCACCCCCAACAGCGATCTCAACTCAAGCCCTTACCTGGCTTTTTTTTTTTTTTTTTTTTTTTGGCCACCACAGTTAATGCTGGGGCTCAGTGCCTGCGCCATGAATTCACCGCTCCCAGCAGCCATTTTTACCTTTTTTTTTTCTTTCTCATTTTTACTAGATAGAACAGAGAGAAATTGAGAGCAAGAGCTGGGAGACAGAGAGGGAGAAAGATAAACATCTGCAGACCTGCCTCACCACTCATGAGGCATCCCCCTACAGGTGGGGAGCGGGGTCTCAAACCAGGACCCTTGCGCTCAGTAATATGTGCACTTAACCAGGTGTGCCACCGCCAGGGCCTCTGCTTCTTCTGCCTTCACAGTCCCCAGCACCATCATTTCTTACCTGGAGGGGGTCGGCCAGTAGCGCAGCGGGTTAAGCGCAGGTGGCACAAAGCGCAGGGGCCGGCGTAAGGATCCCGGTTCAAGCCCCCGGCTCCCCACCTGCAGGGGAGTCGCTTCACAGGCGGTGAAGCAGGTCTGCAGGTGTCTGTCTTTCTCTCCCCCTCTCTGAATTCCCCTCCTCTCTCCATTTCTCTCTGTCCCATCCAGCAACAATGACAGCAACAACAGTGATGACAACAATAATAATAATAACTACAACAAGGGTAACGAAAAGGAATAAATAAATAAAAATAAATATAGAAAATGGAATTATTGTTTGGTGTATTGTGCCAAAGTCAAAGACTCTGGGGCAGGGGGCGGGGCGGGGGGTTCAGGTCCTGGAACATGATGGAGGAGGAGGACCTGGGTGGGGGGTTAGAGTGTTATGTGGAGAACTGAAACATGTCACACATGGACCAATGACTGTATTTTACTGTCAACTGTAAACCATGAGTCCCCCCCCATAAAGAAAAACACCTGGTTGAGCGCACATGTTACAGTGCGCAAGGACCCAGGTTCAAGTCCCTGGTCCCCACCTGCAGGGGGAAAACTTTACAAGTGGGGAAGCAGGGTTGCAGGTGTCTCTCTGTCTCTCTAACACCTCCTTCCCTCTCAATTTCTGGTTGTGTCTATCCAGTAAGTAAATAAAGATGATTTTAAAAAATTAAAAATAAGGGAGTTAGGTGGTAGTGCAGCAGGTTAAGCGCATGTGGCACTAAGTGCAAGGACTGGCTAAGGATCCCGGTTCGAGCCCCCGGCTCCCCACCTGCAGGGGAGTCGCTTCACAGGTGGTGAAGCAGGTCTGCAGGTGTCTGTCTTTCTCTCCCCCTCTCTGTCTTCCCCTCCTCTCTCCATTTCTCTCTGTTCTATCCAACACGAAGACATCAACAACAACAACAATAAAAACAACAAAGACAACAAAAGGAAAAATAAATATATTTTTTAAAAAGATTGTTTTTATAAAAAAGTGAACCCTTGCTAGCCTCACCATGAGGGTCCAGGGGAGATGGGGGGTCCAGGGGAGATGGGGGACCCTACGGAAGGGTCCACACTGGTGCTGGGGGAGGGGCTGTGGCCTGGGGTGACATGGGGCTGGGACAGACAAGAGGATGTCCAAAGTGTCATGCCCAGCCTCCCTCCCCAGCCTCCGGGCACAGTGGACCACCTCCCTGTGACAGGTGGAAGATGGGGCCTCAGAAGCAGGCAGAGAGTGGGGAGATGGGACCCCCATTCAATTATCAATTAATTATCATTTCCGGGGTGTCCCGAGGGGTCCCTCCCACAAGGCCTTTTAGAGCATGGGATCTGAATCAGATCTCAGGGCGTGGGGTCTCCCTGAGGGGCTGGAGGCGGGTGGGGGGCAGGGCTGATAAGAGGGGCGATGGGGGGGGCGCAGACAGCCTGTCTGTCAGGCCCATTAAACGTCATTCTCACACGTCTCCCCCCCGCCCCCCTTTCATTAAGACGCGGAGTGAATAGGAGCCTTGAATAAAAATCAGGCCCAGCCACAATCGCGGATTGAAAGGTAACTGTCAGGCACTGGATTTGGGTGACAAAGAGGGCCGGGGCTTGGGCACTTAGCTCAATGGCTGTGTTTCTCAGAGACTGTGCATTGGGTTTCTCCTCCCCTCTCTCCCTCTCTCCCACTTTCCCTCTCTCCCTCTCTCCCTCTCTCTGAATAGCATTTATTACCCGTGTTGTCTCTGCCGTCATTTGTTCTCCCTCCTCCCAGATGGTCCCCACCCCTCAGCCTTGGAAAAAAAAAAAAATGGCCTCCTCTAAAAATACAAAAAAGAGACTCACTGAGGGCCTGGAGGTGGGGCCCAGGCAGGGAGAGAGCAGGGGGCAGGGACCGTGGGGACCCCCACATGGAAGCTGCAAGTCTGCCTGGAACCACCAACCTCACTGGTAACCGCTGTGCAGGGGGGGGCTGGTCAGGACCCCCCATCTCTTCACTGGGGGGTGTCTCTCCTCCCCCTTCCTCTGCAGGGGGGGCAGCATCCAGGCCCCCATCACGGGCGAGGGAGACTAGGGGTCTGGAAAGAGGGACAGAAAGTCAGGACAGGCCTGTCACCCTCCTTGTAGGAGAGGGAGAGGAGAGGTGGAGAGGGGGAAGGAGGGCGGGGAGGTAGGGGACGGGCAGAGAATGGCGGGGCAGGGGGGCAGTGCGGCCAGCCCTGGTGTCCACATGGGCCAGGCCAGGCAACGCTGAGCAGTGACTTCAGAGATACTAGCCTTGAGAACAAGAGTGTGAGACGTGCGGCCAGAGCCCCGGTCCCGGATTCGAATCCCCTTCCCTGTGGGCCTGCCCTCATGGTCTCATTAGAGCCTCCTCCCCCGACACCCCCACCCCACCTACCCAAGTCCCCATTCTGGGGTGGTTCTTGGGGTGCTCTCACGTGCCCCGCCTTCTGGGGGCCACCCCGGCCTCCTCTCCTCCTCTGCCCCCGTCCTGTGCTGTGGGTCCCTCCAGGCAAGTGTCTTCCACAGCAAGCAGAGTGTCCGGCCAGGCCCTGGGGAAGGCGCACCCCTGGTCAGGGAGAGGTGGAGACAGGGGGTGGGCGGCTGCCGTGAGGCCCGCAGGGACGGGAGAGGCAGGGCAGGAGCACCTGCCTTCAGGGGAAGCTCTGTGGAAGGCGGGTGATGCCCAGGTCTCTCCACCCCTGTGGCCACCTCTCCCCTCCCCAACCCCCTTCAAAAATCAAGAATAGAGGCAGCGGGCAGTGGCACACCTGGTTGAGCACACCTATTTCCAGGCACAAGGACCCAGGTTCAAGCCCCTGGTCCCCACTTGCAGGAGGAAGCTTCATGAGTGGTGAAGCAGGGCTGCAGATGCCTCTCTCTCTCTCTCTCTCTCTCTCTCTCTCTCTCTCTCTCCACTTTCCATCTCAATTTCTCTCTGTTTTTAGTGAGTAAAGTAAATAAATATATATAATTTTAAGTCCTAAATAGGACATGAGCAGAGTGGTTCAATAGTGGTGTGAGTGAAGGGGCCCTGAGTTAATTCCTGAGAGAGGGAGAGAGAGAGAGAGAGAGAGAAAGAGAGAGAGAGATTTTAGAAACTTCAGAATCAGCCTGAGTTCAGATACAAGGCCTGGCAGAGCTCTGCTCAAGCATCACAGGCCAGACTCAAACCCAGAACTCTGCCCCACCCCACCCTCAGTTCTTGGGGTGAGATTGGTCCAGCTCTCTTGAAGGGCACCTACAGGGTCTGGACGTGCACACACACACTTGGAGGGAGGGAGAGAGGGAGCGAGGGAGAGAGGCTGCCCTGCACACTTCAGCTTGATTTAGGCAGGTCTTGGAGGAGGCTGCATTTTATTAGAAGCAGAGAATCAAGCACTGATTCATGGGCCCCGGGGAGAATTGGCTCCCTGCCCCGGGCGTATTGACAGGTGGGCTGAATTATGGGCTGGCTGGAGGAGAGAGTCTGTCTGTGGTTTGTGAGGGGAAAAGGGAGCTCCCTCTACCAGCCCCCACACACCTCCCTATTCTCTTGGGGGGGGGGGACACTGACGGGCACCCAGGCCCCCGGCTACAGCCTCCTTCTCCCCCTGGGAGCCGAGGCTGGGGCCCCAGGTGTCCAGTCATGGTGACTAACAGTCAGCTGCTCGGGGTGGTGACCCTGGAAATGACTGTAGAGCCCCCTGATCCTGGGAACATCACTCAGACTGACCGCAGTGCTCACTGCCAGGCTGTGTTCATTAACACCGGGCGATGGGTGGGGGGCCGCATGACGGGGTGGCTGGGTGCAGTGATACACTCCACTGTGTACACACACTGCCCTGCACCCCTAGGGACCTGGGTTCAAGCCCCAATGCCGGTCAGCAGTGGGGAAGCTTCATGAGCGGGGGAGCAGGCCTGCAGGTGTCTCTCTGTCTCTCTCTTTTTTTAAAAAAATTATTTTTATTTATTTTTATTTATTTATTTATTTTTATTTATTTATTTATTTCCCTCCGCTGGGGCTCGGTGCCTGCACTATAAACCCACTGCTCCTGGAGGCTATTTTTTTCCTTTTGTTGCCCTTGTTTTTACCCTTGTTGTTGTTGTTACTATTATTGTTGTCACTGCTGTTGTTGTTGGATAAGACAGAGAGAAATGGAGAGAGGAGAGGAAGACGGGGGGGGGGGGGAGAGAAAGACAGACACCTGCAGACCTGCTTCACCGCCTGTGAAGCGACTCCCCTGCAGGTGGGGAGCCGGGGTTCGAACCGGGATCCTTCTGCCGGTCCTTGCGCTTTGCGCCACCTGCGCTTAACCCGCTGCGCTACAGCCCGACTCCCTTTTTTTTATTATCTTTATTTATTGGATAGAGACAGCCAGAAATCAAGAGGGAAGGGGTGATAGAGAGGGAGAGAGACAAAGAAACACCTGCAGCCCTGCTTCACCGCTCATGCGTCCTATCAAATAAAAGAGAAAGGAAGAAAGGTAAATGGAGGCCAGGAGCAGTGGATTCATAGTGCAAGTACTGAGTCCAGTGATAACCTTGGAGGCAAATAAATATGGAAGGAAGGAAGGGAGGAAGGGAGGAAGGAAGGAAGGAAGGAAGGAAGGAAAGAAGTGAGGGATGGATGGAAGGAAGCATGGGATAGATGGATGGATGGTGAGTAGGTCAGTAAAGAAATGAATAGATACATGAAAGAGGATAGGTTAATAGAATGGGTGACGAGTGAGGCAGGTGGCGGGTGGGCCTTTGGGGTAAACCCACCCAGACCTGGGTTCTCACTACCCCCTGCGGCTCCAGACAGACTATGACCCACATAGTCAACGACTGCCACCTCTCCAGATTCAAAGGAGGTCTCGAAACTTGACATCAGGCTCAACCTGACGCTGTTGACTGGCTACGGAAGAAGGGCAAACGCTAGAAGAAGAAGAAGAACTACCCCCCCACCTCTCTGCGAAGTGGCTAAGACTCTGCCTGCCTTTGCGTCCCAGTGGGAGCAGGGTTGCTGGCGCTTAATGCTCTGTGGGTGCTCACAGCCGTGCTGGGTTCTCACTCACCCCTCTCAGAGGCCCCCAGGGTGACTCACCCACAACATCTTGGGTCCTCAGGGAGCCTTGGGGCCCACTTTCGGGGCCCAGCTCAGCGACCTCTCTTGGAGCTCTTTGGGGTCTTTCCATCAGGGGCCACGGAGCCCTGAGCTCAGCCGTCCGTCCGCTCCTGGTGGAGCCCCAGCCGGCATGACTGTCCTCCTCGAGAGCTAGCTTCTGGAGGGTCCACAGCCTCAGGACCTGGCCGATGTCCCATCAGGAGCCACCTATGGAGGGGGGTGGAAGTGGCAGCCCCTCACTTCCACTCTCCACCCCAAAGACTGCAGCTCAGACTCCAGCACCTCTGAGAGGGCCAGGCGCCAGCTCCTGTTACCACACGGACAGGGGGGAAGATCCTTGACTGTGAAGCAGGTGACCAGGAGCAATGTCACTCCCACATATGCACATACACACCCAGCCACCATCACTTCTTTATTGATCTTCTCTTTTTTTTATCATCTTTATTTATTGTGTAGAGACAGCCAGAAATCAAGAGGAATAGGGAAGAGAGAGAGAGAGAGAGAGAGAGAGACCTGCAGCCCTGCTTCACCACTTGCAAAGCTTTCCCCCTGCAGGTGGAGAGAGGGGCTCGAACCTGGGTCCATGAACACTGTAACGTGTGCGTTCCACCAGGTGCACCACTGCTCAGTCTGCCCTTAATCTATCCTCTTAGTCATTCATCTGCTCACCCACCAATCTATCTATCCATCACCTACTCACATCTCATCCATCTGCTCAATTATCTATCCACAGACGCACCTGCACGATCCACCCACCCCTTCTCTCATTATTATTATTCATGAATCTGTGCTCTCATCCAGCCATCTATGCATCCATCCATGTATCAGTCTATCCACTCATTCACTTTACATATATCTATTCACTTATCTATCCATCCACCTACCCACATAGCCATCCATTCATCTCTCATTCACCCAGCCTTCCCATCTAGCCATCCATCTATACCATCCTCCATTCATGCATCTATCCATCCATCCACCCACTCTTTGTCCGTCCATCTGTCCTCCCATCTTCCCATCCATCCACCCATCCTCCCATACATCCATGCATTCATCCATCCTCCCATCCATCCATTCTCCCACCCATCCATCCATCCTCCCATACATCCACCCATTCTCCCATCCATCCATTCATCCTCCCATCCATCCACTCATCCATCCTCCCATCCATCCATCTATCCTCCCATCTATCCATCTACCCTCCCATCCATCCATCTGTCCATCCATCCATCCATCTGTCCATCCATCCATCCATCCATCCTCCCATCCATCCATTCTCCTATCCATTCATCCTCCCACCCATCTATCCTCCCATCCATCCCCTCATCCATCCTCCCATCCATCTATCTGTCCTCCCATTCATTCTCCCATCCATCCATCCACCCACCTATTCAGCCAGCTAGCCATCTATCCATCCATCCATCTATCCATCCATCCATCCATCCATCCATCCATCCACCCTTCCATCCATCTATCCTCCCATGTACCTATCCATCCTCCCATCTATCCATCTATCCATCCTCCCATCCATTCATCTTCCCATTCATCCATCCATTCATTCATCCTCCCATCCATCCAGTCTCTCATCCATCCATCCATCCATCTACCCATTCATCCATCCTCCCATCCACCTATCCTCACATCCATTCATCCTTCTATCCACCCATGCATTCATCCATCCTCCCATCCTCCTATCCATCTACACTCTACCTATCTATCCATCCATCCATCCATCCATCCATCCATCCATCCTTCCATCCTTCCTTCCTTCCTCTTCTATCCCTCCATCCAGCACACCTCAGTGGACAGACACACCAATCCAAAAGCCCATGTGACCACTGCCCATGTGACCACTGCACGTCCTTCTGTCTCCCCATCACAGGTCCAGTCTCTCATCACTCCCCAGGGCCAGACATCACCTGGACAGAGATCCACTGGCCCGGGCCACACCGTGCCCAGGCTGTGGAGGCTGGTGCGGCTGGCTGGCGAGGGCTTTCCCTTCCTTCTCTGCGCTCCGTTTGCCCTCTGCCCCCTGCCCAGGCTGTGCCGGGGGGAGTTGGGTGCTGTGCCCCATTCCAGATTCCCCACAGGTGAATCTGTCGGCAGCCCCAGCTCCACCATCCACACCTCAGCTCCTGAGTTCACAGGAGAGACTCCTCTTCTCCACAGATGTGGCCACTCACGGGGCCCCAGGGAAAGGCTCTCCGAATAATTGAATAATCCCAAAGAGTGTGAGAGGCACTGGGGGAGGAGCCCAAGGTGAAATTTGTTTCTGTCAACTGGTGGTCTATTTCCCTGATGCTATTTCCTTGTGTACAGATAAGGAGTTATCTTAAATGACCATGTCTTTTTCAATTTGTACTTAACAGTCAACCCCATTTTCCTTCTATGATACTATCACACAGCTGGCTGAGGAGCGCATAGGATCTTCATACATCAATATCAAATGGTCTGAAATTGACCTGTTATAAAATCTGTTCCTTCAAACTCACAAGAGACTAAATCAAAAAGAAGCAGGTTTCGGAACCTGCAGTGTTGTGCGTAAGCTGGGTGCTGGGTGCTGGGTGCTGGGTGCTGGGTGCTGGGTACTGAAGCTCCAACATCCCAGGTGCTCAGTCTTGGCCAATGGGAAGCTCAGAGCCCTACTCACGAAGGGCCTTCCCAGGCAGGGCAGGAACCCCAGGGAGAGGGCAGGCGGAGAACGGGAGCCCCAGAGCAGAAGACACTGGGGAAAGACAGGCAGACAGCCCACAGTGGTATCTGGGGCTCCCTCCTCCTTCTCTCCACAGCCACCAGCTTCCACCAGGAAGAGAGGAGTGTGGGGAGAGCTACCCCTCAGCTCTGCACGTCATGGGTGGGGTGGGGACGTCCCTGAAGGAGCCAGCTTTGGGTCCAGGCCCCTGCATCTCCAGGCTCTGTCTCGCTGTCAGGGGTGACAGAAGGCATTTCTGAGCTCTCTCTCCTGGCACCCTGAGAACAGTGACCTCTGGCGCCCCAAGAGGTGAGGGGACAGAGACTTAGGCAGGAGATGCCATCCAGGGCCACAGTCCATTCATGGGACATGCCACTCGGCTCAGGCTGCTGGACTCTGGCGTGATGGTGTTAGTCTTAGGGTTCAGGAACTGGAAGTCCAGCGGGTATAGGGGTGTGTGTGTGTGTGTGTGTGTGTGTGTGTGTGTGTGTGTGTGTGTGTGTGTGTGTGTGTGTTTATTTACATAGAGACTGAGGGAACGAAGAGAGAGAGAGAGGCCTGCAGCACTGCTTCACTATTTCTGAAGCTTTCCCCCTGCAGGTGGGGACTGGGGGGTTTGAACCTGGGTCTTGAACCCAGGTCTTTGCACATGGTAATGTGTGCACCCAACTGAGGGTGTATATTACTGGCCAGTGGGGGCAAAGTGATGGGTAGTACCAAGCTGGACTCTTCAGGGTGAGACAGAGAAAAGTGGGGTCCATGCTTGGAGCAAGCAAGGTTCAGAGAGGTGGCGGTGGGCGGGGTTGGGGAGGGGTATCAAAAGCCGTGAAGGGGAGAGGCTGGGGGCGGTTGTTCTGAGCTGGCCGAGACATCATGCCCTTGGGGAGGCCTGAACTTCATGGGGACAGTGGGGAGGAGACCAGGGGCCAGTCCCTATGTCGAGGCCAGAAGTTGGGTCACCACAGGAGGGGGACAGTGACCATGCTGGACTGTCCCTTCTGCTCACTGCAGGGTGGGGACCAGCCAGAAGAACCTGGCCAGAGTGCTGTTTCCATGTATGGAGCATCGGATATCAAACCCGGAGCCTCACACATGCAAGTCACCAAGGGCTGGGCCCTTCCCAACAGCGGGTCTCACTCTGGGAGGGCTCAATCTCCAGAGGGAGGACAAGGAGGAAGAGGACTGTCTTCCAGCCCCCCCTTTCTGGCTCCCAGGTATCCGGGTACCTTGGCCACCTTGAGGACCTTGGGCACCTTGAGGACCTTGGGCACCTTGGGGACCTTGGGCACCTTGGGGACCTTGGGCACCTTGGGGACCTTGGGGACCTTGGGCACCTTGGGCACCTTGGGGACCTTAGGCACCTTGAGGACCTTGGGGACCTTGGGGACCTTGGGCACCTTGGGGACCTTGGGGACCTTGGGCACCTTGGGGACCCTGGGGACCTTGGGGACTTTAGGCACCTTGAGGACCTTGGGGACCTTGGGCACCTTGGGGACCTTGGGAACCTTGAGGGCCTTGGACACCTTGGGGACCTTGGGCACCTTGAGGACCTTGGGCACCTTGGGGACCTTGGGCACCTTGAGGACCTTGGGCACCTTGGGGACCTTGGGCACCTTGAGGACCTTGGGCACCTTGGGGACCTTGGGCACCTTGAGGACCTTGGGCACCTTGGGGACCTTGGGCACCTTGAGGACCTTGGGCACCTTGGGGACCTTGAGGACCTTGGGCACCTTGGGGACCTTGGGGACCTTGGGCACCTTGAGAACCTTGAGGACCTTGGGCACCTTGGGGACCTTGGGGACCTTGAGGACCTTGAGGACCTTGGATACCCTGAGGACCTTGGACACCTGGGGGACCTTGGGGACCTTGAGGACCTTGGAGACCCTGAGGACCTTGGGCACCTGGGGGACCTTGGGGACCTTGAGGACCTTGGAGACTCTGAGGACCTTGGGCACCTTGGGGGCCTTGGGGACCTTGAGGACCTTGGGCACCTTGGGGACCTTGGGGACCTTGAGGACCTTGAGGACCTTGGATACCCTGAGGACCTTGGACACCTTGGGGACCTTGAGGACCTTGAGGACCTTAGATACCCTGAGGACCTTGGGCACCTTGGGGACCTTGGGGACCTTGAGGACCTTGGAGACCCTGAGGACCTTGGGCACCTTGGGGACCTTGAGGACCTTGGAGACCCTGGGGACCTTGGGGACCTTGAGGACCTTGGGGACCTTGAGGACCTTGGGGACCTTGGGCACCTTGGGGACCCTGGGGACCTTGGGGACCTTGAGGACCTTGGACACCTTGAGGACCTTGGGCACCTTGGGGACCCTGGGCACCTTGAGGACCTTGGGGACCTTGGGGACCTTGGGGACCTTGAGGACCTTGAGGACCTTGGATACCCTTAGGACCTTGGACACCTTGGGGACCTTGAGGACCTTGAGGACCTTAGATACCCTGAGGACCTTGGGCACCTTGGGGACCTTGGGGACCTTGAGGACCTTGGAGACCCTGAGGACCTTGGGCACCTTGGGGACCTTGAGGACCTTGGAGACCCTGGGGACCTTGGGGACCTTGAGGACCTTGGGGACCTTGAGGACCTTGGGGACCTTGGGCACCTTGGGGACCCTGGGCACCTTGAGGACCTTGGGGACCTTGGGGACCTTGGACACCTTGGGGACCTTGGGCACCTTGAGGACCTTGGGCACCTTGGGGACCCTGGGGACCTTGGGGACCCTGGGCACCTTGAGGACCTTGGGGACCTTGAGGACCTTGGGCACCTTGGGGACCTTGGGCACCTTGGGGACAGGGCGGCTGCAGAGGCCCCAGCAGTGTGCATGGCCGCATGCCAGCCGGGGCTGCAGGGGTTAAGGAGAACCACTGGCTGGCTGCTAGAAAGATCTCTCAACGGCGCCCGAGCCGGGAAAAAGGCAAAATGATTGTAAATTCCGCCGGGGGAATTCTGCCACAGAGCTGGCTCACCTTCCGCGGCCCCCGCCCCGCCTGAGCGGATAACTGACCTTTGGAGGGAAATAATGAAAAGAAGAAATTCCTTGGAGAAAATAATGTGTCCGGGGCCCCAGTAATGAGATCGACTCTTTTTATGTTGCCATGGCAACGGCAGTCATTTCATAATACAAAATACATGAATGAAACCCGCCCCCAGGCCCAGGGGCCACAGGAAGGGGGCTGGTTAGCCTCTCACACGCTGCGGTCTGGGGGGGGGGGGGCGGCACACGGCCAGAGTCAGGGGCCACTGCACCTGGTCCCCCCAGGAGTTGGCCGGCCCCGTGTCCTCTCAGACTGAGCTCCAGAGAGGGACCCCCCGGGCCCGAGGGCCACACCAGCCCCCCAAGCTGTGGGGGTTTCTAGGCTTTGGCCCCTTCCCAGGGTTCATGGTAAGCCCCCCTTTCAGGGGTGAATCATAGATTTACGCTGTTTCAGGTCAGGGAAACCAAGGCACAGGGAGGTGATCTTATGGAGGAACAGGAGGAGGGCTCCATCACAAATGGGGCTGAGGCAGGGGGCTCTGGGCGTTGTCTGAAAGGGGGGGTGCAGAAGGACATTAGAGAGAGGTCTGGCTGCTTGGGGCATCGCACCCTGGGTGGCCGTAAGCTCCCCTGATTTTGAAATGTGCTGGAGGCGGGTGTCCTGACCAGGCCTGACCCCCCAGCCCCACCGCCCCCACGTGGCCTGTGGATCCCTGCCTGGGTTTCCTAGAAGGGCTGTGAAGCTAGAAATACAGAAGTATTCCTTCTCTTCCTCACTCACTCCCTGCCTTTCTTCCTTACTGTCTTCCTTTCTGTATCACCAGAGCGCTGTTCATCTCTGACCTTATTATCACGGGGTGAGGGACTGAACCTAGGACTTTGACACTCTGCACACTGTGCTATCTACCATCACCCAGAGCCTCTCTCTCTCTCTCCCTCTCTCTCTCCCTCTCTCTCTTTCTCTCTCTCTTTCTCTCTCTCTTTCCCTTTCTCACTCTCTTTCTCTCTCTCTCTTTCTCTCTTTCTCTCTCTTCCTCTCTCTCTTTCTCTCTTTCTCTCTCTCTTTCTTTCTCACTCTCTTTCTCTCTCTCTTTCTCTTTCTCACTCTTTTTCTCTCTCTCTTTCTCTCTCTTTCTCTTTCTCACTCTCTTTCTCTCTCTCTTTCTCTTTCTCACTCTTTTTCTCTCTCTCTTTCTCTTTCTCTCTCTCTCTCTTTCTCTCTCTCTCTTTCTCTCTCTTTCTCTCTCTCTCTTTCTCTCTCACTTTCTCTCTCTCTCTTTCTCTCTCTCTTTCTCTCTCTCTCTCTTTCTCTCTCTCTTTCTCTCTCTCTTTCTTCATTCTTTTATTTTTGGCTTTTTTTTCTAATATTTTGATAGGTTAGAGAGAGATGGGGAGACTGAAAGACACCTGCAGCACTGCTTCACCATTCATGAAGCTTGCCCCCTGCAGGTGGAGGCTTGAACCTGGGTCCTTGTACATGGGGACATGTGCATTCAACCAGGTATGCCACCACCCAGCCCCCAAGAGAAGCTTTTTTGGTGCTCAGTGGCCTGGGGGCCAGCTCTGTCCCTCTCTGGGTGGCTTTCCCATCTACAGGGTTACCCAGGGAAGTGAGAGCTACTGATGTGGGGGCCGGGAAGACCAGAGGCCCCCCTCCCCGGGATGTGGGGTTCGCTCCTACCAACACCATGCCCTCCAGAGCTGTCTGGAGCCAGGCCACCCGCGAGTGTCCCTGGGAGGAGCCTGAGGTGACGTCCTGGGCCTGGGCGGTGGCAGGGTGACACGTCACAGGGACACTTTCTGTGTGAGAAGAGGTGCCAGGATGGGCAGGCATGGGGTCCCTGGGAGGGCTGAGAAGGGGGGTTCTCATACAGCAGAGCCCCTCACGTGGAGGGGGCACCTCCCTGTCACCTCCCAGCCAGGCAGTGTCCCCATGGTGCCCAACAGCTCCTGCCTGCCCATGACCAAGAAGAAAGGGGCTCAGAGGGGCCAGGTGGTGGTGCACCTGGCTAAACACACATACTACAATGCACAAGGACCCGGGTTCAAACCCCTGGTCCCCACCTGCAGGGAGGAAGCTTCACAAGTGCTGAAGCAGCGCTGCAGGTGTCTCTCTGCCTCTCTCCCTCTCTATCTCCCCCTCCCCTCTCAGTTTCTGTCTCTATCCAATAAGTAATAAATCAATAAATCTATTTTTAAAATAGATTTATCTTGGGAGTCAGGCTGTAGCACAGCAGGTTAAGCGCAGGCAGCGCAAAGCACAAGGACCGGCATAAGGATCCCAGTTCGAACCCCGGCTCCCCATCTGCAGGGGAGTCGCTTCACAGGTAGTGAAGCAGGTCTGCAGGTGTCTGTCTTTCTCTCCCCCTCTCTGTCTTCCCTCCTCTCTCCATTTCTCTCTGTCCTATCCAACAATGACGACAACAGTAATAACTACAACAATAAAACAAGGGCAACAAAAGGGAATAAATAAATAAAATAAATATTTAAAAAAAGAAATTTGAAAAAATAGATTTATCTTTAAAAAAAACATTTTAAAGGGGGGGGACTGGGTGGTGGCACACCTGGTTGAGTGCACATGTTACAATGCACAAGGACCCAGGTTCAAACCCCTGGTCCCCACCTGCAGGGAGAAAGCTTCATGAGAAGGTGAAGCAGGGCTGCAGGTGTCTCTCTGCCTCTCTCCCTCTCTGTCTCCCCTTCCTTTCAATCTCTGGTTGTTTCTGTCAAATAAATAAAGATGATTTTTTTAAAAAATATTTAAGAAAGAAAGGGGCTCAGAGATGCAGCCCCACAGCCCCCTCTGTCTCACTCACCTCCATATTCTGAATGCCAAAAGAGGGTCAAAAATGTTGAGGGCAGAGGGGGTGCCCAGGCTGGGGCTAAGGGAGGGGAGTGCTTTGTGGAAGGTGGCCAGCGGGCCAGACTCCGGAGAGCCCTAGCTCCTGGCCAGCCGGGCATCCTGGGCAGACTGAGGGATGTGTGTGTCGGGGGGGGGGGGGGGGGTGGTGGGCAGGGGAGCAGAGTCCGGCTTCCTGCTGTGGCCCCCGCACCACCCCCCTGCAGACGGAGCCCAAGCCTAAGGTCCCCCCTGCAGCCCAGCCTCAAACCCAGACGGCCACGCCCTGCCCACCCCCTGAAGACTGAGGCGGAATGTCACAGTACCCCACCCCCATCCTGTGAGAACCTGGTCTGGGCCAGACACCATGTCCAGAGACATATGGGGGCAATCCCACCCCCATCCCCCCAGCTCTGAAGCATCCTGGGGTGTCACACACATCTGGCCGGCTGGCGGGACCCCAGCACACATCTGGGAGAGGAGGAAGACAGGCCAGGAGTGGGCGGAAGGAAGCAGGGTCCCAGGCCTGGAGTGGGGTGGGGGGGCTGGCCCTGCTCCAGCAGGCAGGTGGGGGGCAGGGGCTTTGGCGTGTGCGTGCATGCAGGGGCACACGTGTCTGCATGTCTGAGTGCCGTGCAAACACACGGGGGGGGCATTTTTCCAGGCACCACAGTAGTGACATCATGGTAAAGACGGAGTTTACACGCCACCCACCCACCCCCAAAGCAGGGTGGGGGCCCTGAGGGTAACAGGCTGGGCCTGGCCGGGGCTCCGCTCCCACAATTCAGTTCGGGCTTGAAGCCAGTCAGATGCTACACAAAACAGTTTTTTCCCCCAAAGACCAGGGAGGTAGAGTAGTGACAGGGCACAGGACTTGCATGCTTAGGGTCCCAAGTTCAAGTCCCTGGTTCAAGTCCCGTTTGCCAGAACTAAGCGCTGTGCCTGCTCTCTCTTGCAGAAATCAGTAGATCACGGGGCCAGGCTGTGGCGCACCTGGTTGAGTGCACACATCACAGTGCACAAGGACCCAGGTTCAAGCCCCTGGTCCCCACCTGCAGGAGGGAAGCTTTATAAGTGGTGAAGCTGGGCCGCATGTGTCTCTCTGCCTCTCTCTCTCTCCCTCTCTCTCTCTCTCTCTATATATATATATATATATATGTATGTATATATATTTGTATATATATATATGTATATATATATATGTATGTATATGTATGTATATATATTTGTATATATATATGTATGTATATATATATATATATATATCTTTCTATCTCCCCCTCCCTTCTCAATTTCTCTCTGTTTTATGAACTAAAGAAAAAAATAATAAAAAATGAACATTAGGTCAGTGAGTGAAGGGGTATAGTCCCCCACTCCCGTAGAAAGATGGAGCAGGTCTGGGGAAGGGGGAGGTTGTCTTCTCCCAGGAATGTGTGGGGTTCCCTGGATTTTTGCCAGAGTGAAGGCTGTTGGTCTCTAGAAGCTCACTGGCTCAGCAGTGGGGCACAGGGCTTGCAGGTGTGAGGGTTCAGGTTCAAGCCCCAGCACCGAGTGTATCAGAATGATGCTATGATTCTCTCTCTCTCTCTCTCTAACAATAAACAAAATAGATGGGGGCTGAGTGGTGGTGGCACAACGGGTTAAGTGCACAAGTACACAGCCCAAAGACCTGTGTAAGGATCCTTGTTTGAGTCTCCAGCTCCCAATTTACAGGGGGGAAGCTTCACAAGCAGAGAAGCAGGGCTGCAGGTGCCTCTTCCCTCTCTCTCTCTCTCTCTCTCTCTCTCTCTCTTTCCCCCTCCTCTCTCAATTTCTCTCTGTCCTATCCGATAAAATAGAAAAAAAAAGTGGCCTCCAGGAGCTGTGGATTTGTAGTGCCCACACAGAGCCTCAGTGATAACTCTGGAGGCCAAAAAAAACAAATAAATAATAAGTAAATGAGTAAAAATTAAGAAAGCTGTTTTAAAAGAGATCAGTAGAGGAGCACTTTGTGGATGACAGCTAGAGCACTTCTTGGCTGTGTGGCCTGAGGCCAGTGCCGGCACCTCTCTGAGCTCCTGCGTCCTGGGAGAGAGGGGCAGCTGACACCCCATAACCTCAGCAGCCTGGTACTTTGAGGCCCTGGATGGGGAGGGGGAGACCTGCAAGGCAGGTTATGGGGGGGTGGGGGAGCTGGGCTGCGGCGGTCACTCCTTTGCAGGGGCGGGGAGGGGCGGGGAGGGGCGGGGAGGGGGCAGGGGGAGGTCTGGCTTTGGGACAGCGCGGCAGGAAGGCTGTATTTCCATCATCCTGCAGACAACGCAGCATTCCCCTTGGCTGACAGCCAGCCCTCAGGCTTCTGCGAAAATTCCCAAGACCTTTGACTGTCTGGGCAGGAGCCGGGGCCGGGGGAACAGGCTGGAGGGGCCAGGCCAGGCTGAGTGCGGCTGGGCGGCCCCAGCAGGAAGCGGGTGCTGGGCCACTGAGGCCCCAGAGAGACCCAGCTCCACCTTCCTCCGCTGCTTCCAAAGCCGGACACCACCTGAGTCTGCTCAGGCCGGGCCGGTCTGCAGAGGAGACAGGGAGCAGGAACCCCAGGCGGAAGGGCCCCCGCTGTGCTGAGCCTCCCCAGCAGGGCTCCCAGCTGCAGCCCCCACCCCCACAAGGCCACTTCCGGAGCCAGGTCCCACCTCCCACCGCTGTGCGTCCTGCGGGGGGTCACCCTCCCTCTCTGGGCCTGGCCCCCTCCTCCTCTGCCCATGGGGTGTGTGTGTGTGTGTGTGTGTGTGTGTGTGTGTGTGTGTGACTGACAGCACACCTGTCCCTGGCACACACAGAGGGAGGGTGCCGGGGTCCTGCATGTAGTCAGTCACCCTGCAGGAAGCCAGGCAGACCTCCTCCTCCAGGAAGCCTTTCTTCCTCAGAGCAGCAAGAGTGACCTCAGCAGTGTGGATGTGAGTATATGAAAGAGGATATGAGTGTGTGCGTGTGTGTGTGTGTGTGTGTGTGTGTCTGTGTGACTGTGTGGCTGTGTGGCTTTGTGACCGTGTGGCCGTGTGCCTGTGTGGCTGTGTGGCTGTGTGACTGTGTGACTGTGTGGCTGTGTGGCTGTGTGAAGGGTGGCCAGGGTACAGACCAGGGGCCTGAGACGGGGCCAGGACCCAGAGGTGGTAGGGGACCCCGAAGCCCTGGCGCCTGCTGCCAGATGCCCTCCCCATGTGCCAGCAGAGACAGGAGCTCTAGCTGGTCCCCACCCCGATCCAGATGTGGGGAAGACAGTTTCTCCCAAAAGATTCTCACTGTGAAGTCAGACCCAGGGTGTGCCTCTCGGCTGGGGTGTCAGAGTACCTGCCCAGCCCTGCCTGCCTGGCACAGAGCCCTGCCCCAGGAGCCCCCCAGCTCCCTAAAGCCCCTAAGTGAGGGACAGTAAACTCTGGACTGGGTGGTGGCACACATGGTTTAATGCATGTGTCACCATGTCAAGGACCCCGGGTTTAAGCCTCCCCTGTAGAGGGGGCACTTCACAAACACTGAAGCAGGGCTGAAGGTGTCTCTCTGACTCTGTCTCCTTCTTCCTCACTATCCCTCTTGCTTTTCAATTTCTGTCTGTCCTATCAAATAAAATAAAATGTGAAAAGGTTAATAAAAATTAAACAACAGGTGGTCCGGGAGGTAGCGCAATGGATAAAGCATTGGACTCTCAAGCATGAGGTCTTGAGTTCGATCCCTGGCAGCACATGTACCGGAGTGATGTCTGGTTCTTTCTCTCTCTCCTATCTTTCTCATCAATAAATAAATAAAATCTTTTTTAAAAAATTAAACAACAGATTAAAAAACAAAAAACAAGCTTAAGGGGGAAAAAACCCTCAGCCCTGCCGCCCAGACAGAAGTATTGTCCTGCCCCCACCCCCGACTCTGAGGTCAGGAAGGGAGGTGGGAGGCCCCTCACTCTGCCTTCACCTACAAGGAAGAATGTTCTAGCCTCTCCCCTGTGTCCCCTGCTGTGTCCCTCTGGCCACTGGGTGCCCTGCTGTCCCCTGGAAGGGAGACCAGGGCTGCAAAGGGAAGAAGCAGCAGGACCCTCACCCTCATGGCCTGACCCAGGCCCAAGACAGGGACCCAGAAACTGATGTGGAGTCCAGGCATCAGGGGCAGCTGTGGCCAAGGGCTTGTACCTCCTCCCAGCTCTGGGGGGCCAGAAAATGGCTGTAGTCCAGCCAGGTCCCCTGAACACCCCCCCCCCAAGGACCAGAGCTTCCAGCTGCCTAGACCTGCCCACTTCAGCCAGAGGCCAGAGGGGCCCCCACCTCCTCCGAGGCTGCCGCCAAGGATGCTGACCCGACCTCACCTGTCCCCTGCCCTCAGGCCACCGGACACTGAGGACGCTGAGCTGTGGACGTGCTCCAAACCCAGCTGCGTGGATTCCACCATGTTCTAGGACTCTGCAGGGCACGCAGATGACCCTCGGCTTTGTCTGGAAGGCTGGGCCATTAGGGCTGCACCTCCCAGCAGGGTGCCCCCTGCCAGCCTCCCCCTCAGGCGGCACCCCCTCAACCAGTACTTACTTGCCTCACTAAACACCCTCCTCCTGAGACCCACGGCCGCCCAGCTCCCCGGTAGAGAGAGTTCCAATGCTGTGGCCTTGGGGGCAGCACATAATCACTGCAGCCAGCAGGAGCCCCCCCATAGTCACCCCACTCCCCATGGGGGCAGAGGCCATCCTGCCAGGGTCCATGCAGGCCTCAGATGTGCTCTCGCCGGTGTCCCCAGCGCCTGCAGGCAGAGGCTGCCCGCAGGGCCTGCAAGTCAGTGCAGAGACCAAGTCCACACAGACTCCCAGCAGAGTTGGGCCCTGCTGAGGCCACAGAACAAAGCATCCAAAGGCCACACGCACCAGTAGCAGCCCAGCAACCTCCACAAAGACAGCCACCACCATCATTGTCATGCCCATCAGCACCCTTATTACCACCACCACCACCACCACCACCACCACCATCACCATCACCACCACCACAACCATCACCATCACCATCACCACCATCACCATCACCATCACCACCACCACCACCATCATCACCACCATCACCATCATCACCACCACCACCATCATCACCACCATCACCATCACCACCACCACCACCACCACCACCACCATCACCATCACCACCATCACCACCATCACCATCATTACCACCACCACCATCACCATCACCACCACCATCACCACCATCACCACCACCATCATCACCACCACCACTACCACCATCACCATCATCACCACCACCATCACCACCACCATCATCACCATCATCACCATCACCACCACCATCACCACCATCATCACCACCATCATCACCACCATCACCATCACCACCATCACCAGCACCATCACCACCACCACCATCACCACCACCACCACCATCACCACCACCACCACCACCACCATCACCACCACCACCACCACCATCACCATCATCACCACCACCACCACCATCATCACCATCATCACCACCACCATCACCACCACCACAATCACCACCACCATCACCATCATCACCACCACCACCATCACAACCACCATCACCATCACCACCACCACCATCACCACCACCATCATCACCACCACCACCATCACCATCACCACCATCACTACCACCACCATCACAACCATCACCATCACCACCATCACCACCACCATCACCATCACCACCACCACCACCATCACCACCACCACCACCATCACCACTATCACCACCACCATCACCACCACTGTCATCTGGGACAGAATCTGAAGCCTGATCGTGGAGACCCCTTGAAGAGCAGAAAGAATTGAGGCTCAGAGAGGGTGTGCATCTCCCTGGAGGTCACACAGCACCTAAGGTCCACATGGCAGCCTTCCCTGGGCATCCCCAGTCTCCCCCGTGAAGCCCCTCTAGCTGGCCAGGGCATCTCTACTCCCAGGCCTGGCTGAAAGAATGTGTCACTTGTCGGCTTGCCTGTCTAACGAAATTAATGTTTTACATTTCTCCTCCCGTTTGCAAACTTTTTAAAAAATTAATCCCATCATTTCAACAAGTGTAACAACTAAATTATCATCTTTACATGATTAAGGAGGCTGCCGCGTCTTCTCTTGGCAAACACCGCGTGCACATGAGTTTGCTAAATGTAATAAACCAACCATAGGACTATTAATTTTGCCATGGTGTTCATGACAATTAGAAATGCATGAACCTTAAAATGATAAAAACGGAACGGAATGCTGAAAGTGCAGGAACTCTGGCCCAACCACCGTGGGCTGCAGTCAGAGTCCCGAGCTGCAGGCCAGGGTGGAGGGATGGGAGTTGGGTGTCCCCCACCTCCAGCACCAGGTGACATGCCCAAGGTGAGGCAACATTTGCCATCTCTTTTGTTCTGAGTGTCCCCGAGGTCTTGGAGAAAGCTCCCTGCTTTTCAGAGCTCGGCCAGGCCCAGGCCTGGCATACCTACCTGCCTCGTAACTGAGCACAGTGTCCAATTGCAGCCTGGCTCTAGAAGGCTCCAGGAGGCTCTGGAAGGATCTAGAAGGCTTTGGGAGGCTCTAGAAGGCTCTGGGGGGGGGCTCTGGGAGGTTCTGGGAGACTCTGGGAAGCTCTGGGAGCTCTGGGAGGTTCTGGAAGGCTTTGGGAGGCTCTAGAAAGCTCTGGGAAGGAGGCTCTGGAAAGCTCTGGGTGGCTCTTAGAGGCAGTAATCACCCATCAGCCACAGGATGGTCTCACAATCCACTCCCCGGGCAGCCGCATCTCAGGAAAGAAAAGTAGGGCCCAGTGACAAAAATAGCATGTTCAAAAGTCAACTAGAAACAGAGCAGGGGGTGCAGGGAGCTGGGGCAGTGTATAAAAGGGGGACTCAGAGGTCAGACGGTGGCACACCTGGTTGAGCGCACACATTACAGTGTGAAGGATCTGGGTTCAAGCCCCTGCTCCCCACCTGCAGCAGGAAAGCTTCACAAGTGGTGAAGTGGTCACTCTCTCCCTCTCTATCACCCCCTCCCCTCTCAATTTCTGGCTCTCTCTATCCAAATAAATAAATAAATATTATCTATAAAAGGAGGGACTCTTGAGCACAGTCCTGAGTCAGAGCCCCTGGCATCGTCCGGTGCAAGAGTGACACTCTGGCTCTCTCTCCTTCCCGTAAATAAATCAGCAAAAGGTCAGTAGAGATAAGGGCAGAGTCAGGGGTGGAAATTAATGCTGTGGCCTTGTTTCTGTGTGCTTGGAGGCTGGCCAACCCCCACCACTATCTCCAGACCCCCCACACACACCCCGCGCCTCCAGGGTTATCGCCGGGGCTCGGCGCCTGCACTACAAATCCACTGCTCCTGGAGGCCATTTTTCCCATTTTGTTGCCCTTGTTTATTATTGTTGTTTTTATTATTGCTGTTGTTGGATAGGACAGAGAGAAATGGAGAGAGGAGGGGGAGACAGAGAGGGGAGAGAAAGACAGACACCCGCAGACCTGCTTCACCGCCTGTGAAGTGACTCCCCTGCAGGTGGGGAGCCGGGGGCTCGAACCGGGATTCTTATGCCGGTCCTTGCGTTTTGTGCCATGTGCACTTAACCCGGCATATCTCTCTCTCTCTCTCTCTCCTTAGTAAAGAAAGGCAGGCAGTGGAGGGTAGATCACACCATGTATAGTCACCCCTTTGGCAGTTCTCTTGGGGTGACTGGCTTATCCCCTCCACCCTGCACGTCCTGTCCCCCAGGCCCCTGGGTCCCCAGGATCCTCTGCCCACTCCAGCCCCCACCCCACACCCCATGCCCCCTCTGTCTCCCCAGTCCCCCTGGGAGATGTCTGGGAGCCTGTTTGTGGGGAACTGGAGGACACTCTCTGGAGCACTGGGTCACAGCAACATGGTTGGGTGGAGTGCAGATAGGGGCTGGGGGCAGCAGACAAAGTGGCCCCATGAGTGGCCTCCAAGGGGCATTGCTCCTGGGTTTGCTCACATGAGCTCCAGTCACACCGCCCCCAAGAAGCCCTCCATCCAGCGTCCCCTGTTCAGAACTATGTCAGCAGCCCTGGGCTGTGTCATCACTCAGGCCCCAGGGCCAGTCACAGGGAGAACTGGGGGGGGGGGGGGCAAACAGGGGTCCTTCTCACACCTCAGCCTACCTCTTTCCTCCAACACAGCCCCTCCTCCTGACTGACTGAGGTCAGTCACACCTCCAGCTGCAAGTGCTGGGGTGAGGGGGGGGGCTTTAGAGGGACTGTCCCCCCCATGGAAGTGACCACCATGCTAAGTGTGGTCCAGGGATGAGGGCTCTTACCAGAGGAAACTAACTCAGGAAGCTCTGCCCCAGGTCACAGTGGCCAAGGAGGGGACAGAAAAAACTCCAGCCCTGCAGATGCCCCCCCCAGTCCCCCTGCCTGGCCCCCGCCCCCACCCCCAGGACAATGGGCCTTTCACAGCCAGACAAAGGGGGGAACCCAGCCTGCACCCTGAGAGGGCAGGACAAGTGGGTATTCACGTCTGACACAACACAATCTGATTTTCCACCTAAAAGATCAAATAATATTTCAGTTACAGTGAATTACACACCCCTGAAGCTCAGAAACCCTCGCCCTCCCACTCCCCATCCCCACCCCCTGCCTCCCACATATCCAGATCTCACGCCCAACGACTGAGGAATCAGAGCTGGGGTCATAGCTCACTGGGGCATTGAGACTGGGATGCCCCGGGGGTCTGGGGGAGGAGAGGACAGGATGCATCCTGACCCCTTGGGGGCTTCCTGGATAGTCTGGTCTCTTCTTCATACCTGGCTCCCCCATCAAAATAGCAGTGCTGACCATCTGTCTCCTCACCAGAATAGCAGCTCTGGTTGCCTGTCTCCCCATGGCAGCCTGGTGGCCTGGAAGGGGAGACCCAGCCCTGTAGCCTCCTTCCCCAGTGGGCCAGGAAGGGAAGGGGACACCTTTCTCCAGTTCCTTAGAGGAAGGGACAAGGAGGGTCTGGCAGGAGTGGTGATCTCCCCAAGCTCCCACAGCTCCCAGAGAGACCCACTCAGAGCTGTCAGGAGCCAGGCTGCTGGGACACCAGCGGCCACCCCACCCATCATCAGGTCTGGGGACAGTGGGGCACAGAGGTGAGGGTGGGACCAGGGGCTCTAGGGGTACAGAGACCAGGGCTGGAGCCCCAGAGAGGGGGCTGGTCTTTGCAGGGACAGTCCGGCCTCTTCCGTTCTGCAGGCCTGGCCAGGGGCTGTGTGTAACGCGGGGGTCCCCGGCTGCGGGCTCTGCAGGCAGAGGGATGGGGAGACGAGCCCCGGGGGCTGGGGGGCTGCTCCGGGCTCCGCAGACTCCCAGGTGCTTCCTCTGCAGTGGCTGACTGACTGAGTCTGCCTTCCCAGAAGCCTCTGTACCCCAGCCCCCAGGACTGAGCCCCCTAGACATGTGCCCCTCAGGCCTTCCCCCCACCCCATTATCAGCTCCCTGCCCCCTAGCAGGCCTGTGACCCCCCAAGCCTGTCCCGCCCTGCCCTCGCCCCCTCCCTACTCCCCACAAAGGCACATGAACAAGATGGGGAAGGGGAGGAGGAGGAGTCAGGTTCAGGCCTTAAGCCACAGGGGAGAACTCTGCACACAGCACCCAGTGGAAGGGAGACTCCTGGGTCATTGGGGCAGTGCTGGACTGTGTCTCCTCTCTGTCTGTCTCTGTCTCTCCCTCCATTACTCACCAGCTGACTCGGGAGGGCGGCCTCAAGTGAGAGGTAGGTACACTGGCCCACACACCTGGGTGACAGACTGCTGAAGCTGAGTGACCCTGTGGAGCTGTCAGAAAGGCCTGCTCTCCGGGATCCCCTCGGGCCAAAGGGCGGGCCCCTCAGCCCTGCAGCCACCACCCCTGCAGCCCCCTCAGCCCTGCAGCCTCTCAGCTATGCAGCCTCTCAGCCATGCAGCCTCTCAGCCCTGCAGCCATCACCCCTGCAGGCCCCTCAGCCCTGCAGCCTCTCAGCCCCTGCAGCCTCTCAGCCCCTGCAGCCCCCTCAGCCCTGCAGCCATCACCCCTGCAGCCCCCTCAGCCTCTGTAGCCCCCTCAGCCCTGCAGCCTCTCAACCCCTGCAGCCCCCTCAGCCACTGCAGCCCCCTCAGCCCCTGCAGCCCCCTCAGCCATGCCTGCCTGCTAGGCTTTCTCCCCCCACAGGGCCTCTGCACAAGTGAGCCCAGATGCACTACCTGTTCTAACGGGGAGTCAGTGCAGGCAAATGGGGGAGGCTGTGGGGGCTGAACGCACAGGTGTGTGTGAGCTCACCCACTTTTTCTTTCAGAGAGACAGAGACAGAGAGACACCATAGCACGGGGGCTCCCCCTGGTGCTGTGAGTCTCTCAAGTGGCATCAGGGCTCAAAGCTGGACTCGCTGCCGGCAGCAATGCAGGCGCACAACCCAGTGAGCTAACTCCCCGCCCACAGCATCTGCTGGCCACATGCACGGGCCTGGGTCCGAGGGACAAGCACGTGAGCGGCCGGGGCTACCCCCTGTGAGCCAAAATGAGAGGTGCCACTGGGGGCAGGAAGGAGGGTGGCCCTGAGAGCAGCCTCATCCACCACGCATGCCGAGAGGGTGGGCGCAGGCCCCTGGCCCAGATGGCTGCATCCAGGAGGGGCCGGCTCCCAGCTCATTACCCCAAAGTAGCTGAGGAGGCTCTTCAGCTTAATTGGGTCCGCAGACACGGCCGCCTTGTCCTGCTCTCCGTCCCCAGCGGTCCTGCCCGGAGGGAGCCGGGGGCTGCCTGGCCCTGCCAAATGGACCCCCACCTGGGCCCCACAGAAGCCAGTCAATTAGAGCCAGGCCGCCGGCCCTTAATGGGACACTACTGGCAGCTGGGCCCCCATCGATCCCTCCAGACCTGGGGAGGCAGATGGTGGTCCCGGCCACCCCAAGCACAAGCCCATGGCCCCGGGGGCTGGGAGGCTGGACCCCAGCCCCCAAAGAGGGAAAATAGTCAGGAAAAGATCCCAGCCCAGGTATACACCAGCCTCCACAGGCCCCCCCTGACTCCTCAGCCCTCAGGGCTCCGCAGCCCACAGCCT